>NC_088223.1:39532884-39832884 GCF_036934945.1 Oncorhynchus masou masou | reverse complement strand
AGACATGCTGGATGCATGTTTTTTTCCCCTTCTTCCCCCTTCATTTTCTCGCTTCAGATGAAAAATGTCAGAGGTCTGCAGAGAACGCAAATGTGTCAGGGAAGAAACATGGTGGTATTAGTGGTGATGGCAGATGCTTTCGCAACACTCACATTTTTACATTTGTGGAAAAGTTATGCCAGCGGTCTCATTAGTCTAGAATTCAGTACTGTTTCTATAGTATGCTGTATAGTGTGTTGAGGTCCACTGAACAAAGATAAAGACCAGTGAGATTCAATTTCAGTCGGATTTAAACTCAAACTCCTCTACACAGAATGGCCTGAAGAAAGAAGAAGCCAATTTAACCAATTGCTTAATCAGCATTATTCTGTGAGTTGAGCGGACTTCAAAAGGACACGAATTTGAGCTCATGTATTACTCAACAAACTCATCTCAAATTGAGTGAACATTCAATTCAACATGAGAATATACAGTGCCTTTGGAAAGTATTCCGATCCCATGACTTTTTCCTCATTTTGTAACGTTACAGTCTTCTTCTAAAATTGATTAAATCAATAAAAAGCCTCAGCAATCTACATACAATATCTAATAATGAAAAAGCGAAAACTGGTTTTTAGACATTTTTGAAAAAATATTAACAATAAAAAGCAGAAATACCTTATTTACACACAGTAAGTGTTCAGACCATTTGCTTTGAGACTCGAAATTGAGCTCAGGTGTGCCCTGTTTCCATTGACCATCCTTGAGATGTTTAAACAACTTGATTGGAGTCCACCTGTGGTAAATTAAATTGATTGGACATGATTTGGAAAGGCACACACCTGTCTATATAAGGTCCCACATTTGATAGTGTATGTCAGAGCAAAAGCCAAGCCATGAGGTCAAAGGAATTGTCCATAGAGCTCTGAGACAGGATTGTGTCAAGGCACAGATCTGGGGAAGGGTACCAAATATTTTCTGCAGCATTGAAGGTCCCCAAGAACACAGTGGCCTCCATCATTCTTAAATGGAAGAAGTTTGGAACCACCAAGACTCTTCCTAGAGCTGGCTGCCCGGCCAAACTAAGAAGTCGGAGGAGAAGGTCTTTGGTCAGGGAGGTGACCAAGCACCCAATGGTCACTCCGACAAAGCTCTACAGTTCCTCTGTGGAGATAGGAGAACCTTCCAGAAGGACAACCATCTCTGCAGCAATCAGGCCTTTATCGTAGAGTGTCCATATGGAAGCCACTCCTCAGTAAAAGGCACATGACAGCCTGCTTGGAGTTTGCCAAAAGGCACCTAAAGGACTCTCAGACCATGAGAAACAAGATATTCTGGTCTGATGAATCCAAGATTGAACTCTTTGGCCTGAATGCCAAGCGTCACGTCTGGAGGAAACCTGGCACCATCCCTACGGTGAAGCATGGCTCTGGCAGCATCATGCTGTGGGGATGTTTTTCAGTGACAGGGACTGGGAGACTAGTCAGGATCGAGGGAAAGATGAACGGAGCAAAGTACAGAGAGATCCTTGATGCTGCTCTAGAGTGCTCAGGACCTCAGACTGGGGCAAAAGTTCACCTTTCAACAGGACAACGACCCTAAGCACACAGCCAAGACAATGCTGGAGTGGCTTCAGGATAAGTCTCTGAATGTCCTTGAGTGGCCCAGCCAGAGCCCAGACTTGAACCTAATTGAACATCTCTGGAGAGACTTGAAAACAGAGAGGATCTGCGGAGAAGAATGGGAGAAACTCCCCAAATACAGGTGTGCCAGCTTGTAGCATCAAACCCAAAGGTGCTTCAACAAATTACTGAGTAAAGGGTCTGAATATTTATATAAATGTAATATTTAAAAACATTTTTTTTGTAAATTAGCAAACATTTCTGAAAACCTGTTTTTGCTTTGTCATTATGGGGTATTGTGTGTAGATTGATAAGGGGGAAAACTCTGTAATCCATTTTAAAATAAGGCTGTAATGTAAAAAAATGTGGAAAAGGTCAAGGGGTCTGAATACTTTCCAACGGCACTGTATGTTCTTTCAGTTATATGCCCAAATGTTGAGAAAACTCACAATCCTATTACAGCTGGTGGCCTTACAATTGTATTTTGAATCAACATACTTCTCTTACAATGTATAGACGTGGTACTAAATGTGTGATGTGATTTTTCTCCACTGAACAATATTTTGCATGCCAATAGTTTTTCTTCATTTATATACTGTAGGTCAATAATCATTTACAACCCGCAGCTTATTCCAAGTTTAAAAGCAGTTTTTAACCATTGATACATAGTGATACGTGCTGTTTCTGAGCAAAAGCCAAACATTTCTTTGGGAATTGATATGTACATACCCGTGACTTTGTGCTTTACTAGATTGAAATTGTAAATAATAATTTGTTCTCAACTGACTTGCCCAGTTAAATAAAGGTTAAATAATACAAATACAAAAATACAGCATACAGTAAGAAGGAATAACATATCTGCTACTTTCCTAACTACAAACTCAACCAACAGTTCATTGGAATGTAAGATTGTGTCATTTATAAAGAACGACTATTTCTCACAACCTGAGGAGTGAAAAGATAACCTTTCAGAGCTAGATGAAACACAGTAAAACTGTTGAGAAGCTTTCCCAAATAGCTTTTAAGAGGGTACACTAACTACTAATAAGCAGAGGGCACAGCATGCTAACGGGTATTGATGACGTTTTGTTAAATTAATCCCACAATTCCAGTGTAATCTCCAATTCACTGTGCATTATGTGAAATGATTTGTTCACTTTTGTGCCAACATTTTACAGACAAAAATAAACTATTATGTGTTTAAGCAATTCATCATAGATTGACCTTACTAATCTCATTGGAAAGTCACAATATTGTGAAAAGTACAGCAGAGCTGCTTTTCCGAATTTAGAGTTTGTTTATTTGATTCATGTATTCATTTCAGAGAGACAATCTGTCTTTTCAGAGACAGGGTTCAAGTCTCAAAGCTAAGAAAAGCAATTCAGTTGCCAAGTGGTATCAGTGATGACCTCACAATTCATTAACGTCACAGTGAAACCGTATTTGTGATCTTAAACACCTAACTGGCTTTACAAACAAATCATTATTCAGACATAGGCAAAAGAACATGACACCTCACCATGAAAAGACTCATTCATTATTTGAAATATCTAATACATAACAGGTTTTCATTTGTTGGAGGAAAAGGACGTGATGGCGCAACCTGGTCTCAGAGAATTTCGTATTATTCTGTATGTAAATCCAAGTTGGTAAGTTTTGTATGGTATGTATTCATTTGTGGATGTCCATCCACCATTATGTATGATATGTTACGATTTACAATTTGTATTACATAGTACCAGTCAAAAGTTTGGACATACCTACTCATTCAAGGGTTTTTCTTTATGTTGACTATTTTCTACATTGTAGAATAATAGTGAAGACATAAACTATGAAATAACACATATGGGATCATGTAGTAACCAAAAAAGTGTTCAACAAATCAAAATAAATTTTAGAATCTTCAAAGTAGCCACCCATTGCCTACAATATGTTGGAATTTGCTAATCTTATGATGTGTTACACATTCTAGGTAGCGTTAGGTAGGGTAGGGTTAGGGTTATGGTTAAGGTTAGGGTTAAGTTTAGGTGAAGGGTTAGCTAACATGCTAAGTAGTTGCAAAGTAGCTAAAAAAAATAGTAAGTAGTTGAAAAGTTGCGAATGACCTAAAATACTGAAGTTGTCTGTAATGAGATTCGAACTCTCAACCTTTGGGTTGCTGGATAATTGTTTTATACACATACCCATCCACCCCTACCAACCACCCTCCTTTCATTTTTGCCTTAAGTAACCATCTGTCTTAGTTAACTATACCAAACATAACATATCATACTAAATTAAATTCACAGATTTACGTTCAGAGTAATACACAACGCTCTGAGACCAGGCTGGACGTAGTCATATGCACCACAGGCATCTGTCTCTTAAACCCCGAATAGAAGGTAAATTGGCAACACTCAATTTGAAATGTATGCTGCTTATTTTCCTTGCCTACACTTCTTGGCAAGCCTAATGAGAAGTATATTTGCTTGTTGATTGCTTTCCCAGTTGTATTCACTGAGCACTGCGTTGCAAAATCATTATTTATGTTTCCCGCGATACAGTACCTTACCCAGTTGTAACATCATATTAGCTTTAACCTCTATTTAAATCTTGAAACTGCCCTTGCCTGTTGAGAATCCAATTTGAAGGTTACCCTTCAAAAGCATCCAGAGCTTCGAAATAAAAATGGAAACACAATTTTGCACGGCAAAAGATACAGAAGGGAAAATTGAAGATGCATTCCCAATAACAAGTAAATATCCCCTTTTATAAAATAAAATATAAAAATTGTTTAATGTCTTTCCTATTAGTAAATCCTGTCCCATCAATCAATATAATGCACTTTGAAAATATCTGATTGTGCCATTATGTTGTTGTTTTTTTCTATTCTAATGATACAGTCTGGACTAATGAGAAGTCCTGGGTAGCAGCACATAGAGGGGGCATTCTTCCCTCGCACTCTCACAGGGGTCTTTATTGGTTTCCTGTCATTAAAGAGACAGCACACTGGAGAACTCTGGGTGACTAACACAACACTACCACCACTTTGTGACGGACGCAGCGCGAAACGTAACTGGACGTCTTTGGAATTTGCTCAGGGAGCACGGAGAGTTTCGGAGAAGTACTGAGTACTGATCTTACACAAATAGATTGATGGTTGATATAGACAGTTACGTAATGAAGCAGCTTTGTGGATTTCAATTATATATGGATGTTGGTTATTTGTCGGTATGTGACAGTCGCACAAAGGCTTTTAACCAGATTAATAGGACCCTCGTTCAGTACCGTGGGCTTCTGTATGAGATTTGCTCACAAAGTTTTGCATTTCTCATAATGATCGTTCATCAATGCAAGATCCGCTACCAAGATCTTAAAAACATTAATAAAAGACTCGTAGAACACAGCTCCAGCCAATATGAACACGGATGTATCCCCGACAATGCAGTAAGGACACGAATTAAGACAACCTCAGGAGAACTCAAATTGAAAGCCGGAGAACGTCATTCTCAAACACACATCGCTGTTAAAGGTGTCACGAAACACCAGAAAAATAAAATCTGAAAGTAAACATAAATGAACACCTGTGTTCATCTAAAGTTGTTGACAGTGTGACCATTTCTCGCATACCTTCTGTAGCCACTGAGTGTAGTTCTCCATGACGAGCTCCAGGTGTTGGATCTTCTGGGAAGCGAAGTCCTGTTCCAGGGGTGGAGCGTCTCTCTGCAGCGCATTGGCGCTGTTAAACTGGGTCGCGGCTTTCCCTTGTCTGCATGAATTCCCTCCGCTGCCATCTCCCTCAGGTAGGATAAAGGTGTAGGTGCACTGTCCATGCTGCACTCTGTGGTACCTCCGATTACTGCTGCTACTACTACCACTACTACTTTCACTACTAGTACTACTACTACTACTACTGCTACCCGTGATGCCACCTGTGCTACCCTGTCCTGTGCTGCTGGCGCTGCCATCTGCCCCTTTTCTCTGCTCCACCCCGCCACAGCTTACTGCCACCAGCAGGGCTGCCAAGGATAGCAAGTGGCCGGAAAACTTGTTCCACAACATCATATCAGCCTGGGGGGAAGGTTGAAAAGTAAAGTCCTTGTATCGTTGGATTCTGGATTTTCTTCCGTTTAGCGGTCTTGGGCCAGTATTCCCTTTGGTTGGAGTAGAATTAGAGCACTGTAAGGATCCCAGTCGATGTAGAACATGTGCCTTCCATCCCCATGCTGGACCTCCTACTGTGAGAAGGTCTGGAGGGCATCGCCGGTGTGCTCAAACACACGTACACACACGCGCGTGTAATGGGTTTCTGGAGTGCAATAAGTCCGGTCACAAGTCAGCCAGAAGTCAGTCGTTCAGGGCTCACCACATACACGTGTTGCACCGCGACAGCTTGTGTGTTTATTTAGAGGATCCTTGTTTACACTGTATCAACGCAGCATGTGCATGTATGTCTACATGTGTTGAATTTGAGTGTCAGTGCATACAGATAGTGTCGTCAGACCTCCTCTTGTGTCTCTGCTCTGCTCTTCCTCCTCCGTCTCTGCTCTGGTTTCCCTCTGTGACCAAACGACTGGAGTGAGGCTCACTAAAGAACAGCACCAGGCTTCCAGCACACTCTGAGCCTGCCCCTCACAGAGACTGAAGAGGAATGTGTGTGTATGGACGAGTCTCTCTTGCTCTGTGTGTGTGTGTGTGTGTGTGTGTGTGTGTGTGTGTGTGTGTGTGTGTGTGTGTGTGTGTGTGTGTGTGTGTGTGTGTGTGTGTGTGTGTGTGTGTGTGTGTGTGTGTGTGTGTGTGTGTGTGTGTGTGTGTGTGTGTGTGTGTGTGTGTGTGTGAAGAAAGGGACCCCAGTACAGAGGATGTGCTCAGACTGCGAGGATCGGTTTACAAGCTCTGTGACCTGAGGCTTGTGTGGTAGCCCTGCCCCTGTAAACACTAAGCCTGTTCCCATCTCCCCTGCACTACAGTAAGCAACAGGCAGCACAGGATTCTCACTGTCCATCACTCAACTATATAACACAGGCGTTCACAATGCTGATCACACATGTAGAAGGTTGTATTTCACCTGTTTTTTAGTAAATGTAGTTTTATCCCATTTCGGTGGTAATAGAATTCAATGTTTACATACTTTATCATTTTAAATGAAGTGATATATCATATCTAATGTTCTTTTCTCCTCCCACCAAAAATAGCCACAACATGGTGCAAAACCCTGCGAAAGCTGTCAAAATTCCAATCTGGGAGAGCGCTCTGTGTTTTCAGGAAAACAAAGCCGAAATCCAAGAGTGAGTAGATAGAGGAAGAATGTCTTCATCGGCAGCCAGCGAGGGAAGCCAAGGGAATACTGTGGTGAAAGGCCCAGGGTCAAAAGGTCAAGTCCCTATTATGGACAGTGCCCTGACATCCCTAGGATTCAGGGCAGGCTATGAACAGATACAAATGACCAGGTCCTCATCACTTCACTGTGGTCCAAACCACCCCGATGTGTGTGTTAGATGTGTGTGTATTCTGTCATAGTGGGGGCACAGTGTGGGAGAGGAAGGGTGTGTGAATTAATGCATTGAGGAGACCCAAGATAACAAACCCCCAGAATAACCAAGACTACCAAAGACACAAAGCATGTGCAAACATTTCTGGGAAATCTGGGTACTGTTGACGTACTTTGCTGGCGACTGTTACAAAGTCCAAACGAAGCAGAGAGTCATTGAATGTATTAAATCAAAACTACTTGCACTGCCATGAACATTAGCTTAAATGCCATGCTGTCAAATAAGATATACTATCATACAGTCTGCTGTATACATAGCAGGGTTGAAGGCAGTCAGTTCAGGAAGTAAACTGAAATTACAATTCAATGATTGAAAAAAGGGCATCCATTTTCAACAACCTCTCAATAAATTGAAAAGAAGAAGCCATTTATGTGAGCAACACAAATTTGGGGGGCGATTTTAAGTTCCTGAATTGACTGACGTCAATTTAAATTGAGCTCAACCATGATATATAGGTGGGTATACATCTAAAATCTAATCTAATCAAATCTACTCACATGCTTCGTAAACAACAGGTGTAGACTAATAGTGAAATGTTTACTTATGGGTCCTTCCCAACAACAGAAGAGAGAGAAAAATATAACTAATAAAACATAAAATATTAACACAAGGAATAAATACACAATGAGTACCATAACTTGGCCTTTTGTCCTTTATTCAGATTACGACCTCTCACTTTCTGTTATTTTAAAATGAAATATTCTCCAAAATATCGCTACTTTTTTTAAACAAGCCATAGAAAGTTGGTTGCAATTTCAGTTGAATCCATCAGAAAAGACCGAACAAATATTACAACAACAAATATTATGGTTCAACTCAAATATACTAACTGATAATATACTAATGCCGGCCTGGCATTAAAGACCAAAAGCGGTTAAAAAATTTGTGACAAATTAAAAAGTACACCTGTTTCATTTAAGGACATACAAATAAAAAAAAAGCTGTACCATATAGATTGCAAAATAATAACCGATTCCATGGCACATGGTTTATGAACTGATACACAAAATTACGCCTGAAACAACTCTTGAAAGAGTTTTTCAATTTAAATGATTATACAACATTCTTGCCACCAACAGAATGTTATATATATGGGGTATACAACCATCCCAGCTCTGCAGATACAGAATCATGCTGGGAAGATACAGAATCATTAGATCATCTGTTTTGGTACTGTCCATAATGTAGCTTGTTTTTGGGGTCGTAGGTTCAGGAATGGCTGAAGAATTGCAACCGTTGCCTGGAGCTAACTCTGCAAATAGCACTGCTGGATGATTTAAAAAAGTCATAGTCAATTGATCATAAAATACAACAATACTCTGAGCAAAAATGTTTATCTTAAATGTACAACCTGTAGAAACTATGAGAATAGAAAGGTTCAGAACATTTGTGAAACATCACAGCACAGTTGCAAAATATATGGCAAATAGAAATCAAAACGGGATGGTCTTCAGGGATAGATGGGAGAGGTTGAGGGTAACTGAAGGCTGGGACTGGAAGGTCTTCAGGGATAGATGGGAGGGGTTGAGGGTAGCTGAAGGCTTTGACTGGAAGGTCTTCATAGATAGATGGGA
Organism: Oncorhynchus masou masou; assembly: GCF_036934945.1. Taxonomy (NCBI): domain Eukaryota; kingdom Metazoa; phylum Chordata; class Actinopteri; order Salmoniformes; family Salmonidae; genus Oncorhynchus; species Oncorhynchus masou. Next base: position 39,824,178 of record NC_088223.1, on the reverse strand, counting down.
GGGGTTGAGGGTAGCTGAAGGATGGGACTTATAAGAAACAGAAGATAACTATTGTAAAATATACTGTGTCCGTAAAATGTATATAGCATGTATGGAAGTAGAAACCTAAGTGTTGTTGTCCATTAGTTTACTACAATTAGGGGAGGGTTAGGTGAAAATATATTTAAAAATATCTATATACTGTACATACAGGAAAGAGTTAGTGCAAAAAGGGTCTATACAGATAATCCGGGTAGCTATTTTTTAAAACTATTTAACTAACTCTTTAGCAGTCTGATGGCTTGGGGTCTGTTCAGGGTCCAGTCTGTTCCAGACATGGTGAATCGGTACTGCTTGTCAAGTGGTAGCAGAGAGAACAGTTTATGACTTGGGTGGCTGGAGTCCTTAACAATTTCTAGGGCTTTCCTCTGACACCGCCTGGTGTAGAGGTCCTGGATGGCAGTGATGTACTGGGCCGTATGCACTACCCTCTCTAGCGTCTTGTGGTCGGATGCCTAACAGTTGCCATACCAAGAGGTGTAGAACCTTTGAGGATCTGAGGGCCTATGCCGAATCTCTTCAGCCTCCTGAGGGGGAAGAGGCATTGTCGTGATGTGGACACTGAGCAACTTGAAGCTCTCGACCCGCTCCACTGCAACCCCTTCGATGTGGATGGGGGTGTTTGCCCCGCCCTCTGTTTCCTGCACCACATTGCCTGGTCACTGACCTTCTCCTTATAGGCAGTCCCGTTGTCGGTGATCACGCCAACCAACATCATGTCGTCAGCAAATTTGATGATTTTGGAGTCGTGCGCGGCCACGTAGTCGTACTTTGTACTATCAAATTATGAAGCAGAAATACATTGTCATATCAGAAATAGCCTCCTTTCCGCTCATATTGGCATAGTCTGTGCCTTTTCACAACAAGCAGCAGTTGTAAGTCTACAGGAGGAAACACACAAGCTGTTCGTACTTGCAGCATCTTAATTGAGTTGTGTAATCTCACATCTGAATTCTCATAGAAATGTAAACATTGAACATTGAGAAAACAAACGCAGTTTCAAAGCTACAGGACTACAGTCATTTTTTTTTAACTGATGCGGTCCCAAGTAGGTAACACTTTCTTTGACAAAATGTGATAATCGGCTAACTTGTGACAATCAAGCACAGCCTGGATTATGTCCGTTTTTCAAGGCTGCTACACAGCTTTTCTAAATCGGAATCTGGCTCATGTTGTGCTTTTGAAAAATAAAATTAGCAACATTTATTGGTTGTCAGTTGATTTCTTCAATGCATGTGTACATACACAATACAGCTATACATGCAAGACAATTATTACATTGAGACTACTGAGTTGTCTATAGATATCAAGATTGAAAAATGTACAAATTGCGTAAAAAAGTGTGGTTATTCATAGAAGACAAGTCTCAATTGTCATACACTTATTACGTTGTCTCCACATGACCAGATGACAAAACTGTAAATCACATTAGCCTCTTACATAGATAAATAGCACATTATTTTCTTGGGATATTATGAATGAAAGATAACTGTTACAAAAATGCACAAAGTCAGTTTAATTTAACCCAGAGTTATAGCCCGATAGAGACTTAAGCAACGCATTCAGACCCTCTTCAATAGCTTAACACCCTTCGTATATAACAAGGAACATTTGAATGAATTACATGGTTGTGCAATCCTTTCAGAGCTCCACTGTGGTGCTGACACTATGAGGACATAGAAGAGGCTTTAACCCCTAATCCCCAGGTTTGTCATGGCAATGCTGAACCTGCGCCAGCATCCATACCATTCATTGCAAGTGCTAATGCAGGTCATAGCAGTGTATTATTCTCCTGTTTGGAGTTTGGAGTCCAGGGCAGACCTGTCATATTCTGAGTTCCTACTGAAAGACCCACAGTTGAGTCCCCCCATGGTCCCAGGGGACCGTAAAGCATACACACAATGGCTGTGTTAACACTCCTCGGCGTGATGACTTTACTTTTCAAACTTGACGGTTGAGAGGTGAGAAGTAGGGATTGAAGCTGTGTGTGTGTGTGTGTGCGTGCATGCGTGCGTGTCTTGGTGTGAATGGGAGTAGCTATGCGTTTGAGTATATCATAATAATAATAATGGATTGGATTTATATAGTGCCTTTCTACCAACTGAGGTACTTTGAGTGCTTTACATAGTAAAGCTTGCATACTTGCACATTCATCTTCTGCACATCTATCACTCCAGTGTTTAATTGCTCAATTGTAATTACTTCACCACTAAGGCCTATTTATTGCCTTACCTCCCTAATCTTACCCAATTTGCATACATATGTATATAGATTTCTTTCTGTTGTGTTATTGATTGTGCGTTTGTTTATCCCATGTGTAACTCTGTGTTATTGTTTGTTGTCGCACTGCTTTGCTTTAGCTTGGCCAGGTCGCAGTTGTAAATGAGAACTTGTTCTCAACTGGCCGACCTGGTTAAATAAGGGTGGGAAAAAAAGGGGGAACCTCACCTCATCAGTGAGTGTCACCCACCTGGGTAAACACCCCTATTCTTGACCACAGAGAGTCAGGACGCCTGTTTAACATCCCATCCGAAAGGCTGCACCCTGAGCATGGCAGTGTCCCCTTTACTGCCCTGGGGCATTGGGATTCAATCTTAAGACCAGAGGGAAGAGTGTCCCCTACGGGCTCTCCAACAACACATTCAGCAGCATCAGGTCTCCCATCCAGGGACCTACCAGGACCGATTCTGCTTAGCTTCAGCGACAAGCCAGCAGCGGGATGCAAGGTGGTATGCTGAGAGAGGAGAACTGTTCACCTACAATTAAATCCATAGGGGTACATCAACAAGGCCTACATTACAATGAGCTCACAATGTAAGCTCACTTACCAAGATCCTAGAGGCAAAAAAAATATTAAGCGGCTCAATCTCTCACGGATTTCCTTGCAAGGAAGTGCATTTAAAAACGACATAAGAATAGAAGCATACACACTCAACACACCAGAAAGAAAAGACCAGCCGAGAGACAAAGTGGGCGTCTTGTCACAGGTCGGGCCTGCACCATGGATAACATGTCCCCGGACGAGAGATAGTGACTGACAGACAGACAGACCGACCAACATGTTTAGTCTGCCTCCTAGCCCCTTGGATTAATTCCTGCTGCAGCAGATGAATTGACTGATTCTATAAACAGCCTAACATGGCATATGTCTGGAGGGATGATGTCACCGGGGTGAGCCGGCTCAAAGAGTGACACCCCCAAGCCATTAACTCGAGCGGGCTGCCATTCCTAGTTATCCCCTCCACTCTTGAGACCGAACTCAACACCGGCACTGGGCGCTGTCCTCTGTCAAAGCAGACGGTTCTCCCCTTCTATCCACCCCAGATGGCAAAGTTCAGGTCAAGTTTAAAGAAAGGTAAGAAAGTCCCTGCCTGTCAATTTTCACAATACGGTCTTTTATTGTAATTCTTGATTGAGGCATTAGTTCCTCTCATCGTCATCGGCGGTTTCCAGATGTGGCAATGTCACAGGAGGAATGTAAGGTATGAGCAGTGCTGGCAAAAGTATCACATTTTTGGACTTGAGTAAAAGTAAAGATACCTTAGTAGAAAATTGCTCAAGTATAAGTGAAAGTCACCCAGTATCAATCAATTGTATTCATGAAGACCTTTTTACATCAGCCTATGTCACAAAGTGCTATACAGAATCCCAGTCTAAAACCCCAAACAGCAAGCAATGCAGATGTAGAAGCACGGTGGCTAGGAAAAACTCACTAGAAAGGCAGGAACCTAGGAAGAAACCTAGAGAGGAACCAGGCTCTGAGGGGTGGCCAGTCCTCTTCTGGCTGTGCCGGGTGGAAATTATAACAGAACATGGCCAAGATGTTCAAATGTTCATAGATGACCAGCAGGGTCAAATAATAATAATCACAGTGGTTGTAGAGGGTGAAACAGGTCAGCACCTCAAGAGTAAATGTCAGTTGGCTTTTCATAGCCGATCATTCAGAGACAGCAGGTGCGGTAGAGAGAGAGAGTCCAAAACAGGAGGTCCGGGACGAGGTAGCACGTCAGGGTTCCATAGCCGCAGGCAGAACAGGTTCAACTGGAGCAGCAGCAGGTGGACTGGGGTGGACTGGGGGCAGCAGGTGGACTGGGGACAGCAAGGAGTCAGTAGGCCAGGTAGTCCTGAGGCATGGTCCCAGGGCTCAGGTCCTCCGAGAGAAGAGAGAAAAGAGAGAAAGACAGAAATAGTTAGAGGGAGGATACTTAAACTTACACAGGACACCGGATAAGACAGGATAAATACTCCAGATATAACAGACTGATCCTAGCCCTCCGACACAAACTATTGCAGCATAAATACTGGAGGCTGAGACAGGAGGGGTTGGGAGAAACTGTGGCCCTGTCCGACGATACCCCCGGTTTGGGCCAACCAGGCAGGATATAACCCCACCCACTTTGCCAAAGCACAGCCCCCACACCACTAGAGGGATATCTTCAAACCACTAACTTACTACCCTGAGACAAGGCCGAGTATAGCCCACAAAGATCTCCCCACGGCACCAACCGAGGGGGGCGCCAACCCGGACAGGAAGATCACGTCAGTGACTCAACCCACTCAAGTGACGCACCCCTCCTAGGGACGACATGGAAGAGCATCAGTAAGCCAGTGACTCAGCCCCCGTAATAGGGTTAGAGGCAGAAAATACCAGTGAAGAGAGGGGAACCGGCCAGGCAGAGACAGCAAGGGTGGTTCGTTGCTCCAGTGCCTTTCCGTTCACCTTCACACCCCTGGGCCATACTACACTCAATCATAGGACCTACTAAAGAGATGAGTCTTCAATAAAGACTTAAAGGCCGAGACAGAGTCTGCATCTCGCACATGGATAGGCAGACCATTCCATAAAAATGGAGCTCTAGGAGAAAGCGCTGCCTCCAGCTGTTTGCTTAGAAATTCTAGGGACAATAAGGAAGCCTGCGTCTTGTGATCGTAGCGTACATGTAGGTATGTACGGCAGGACCAAATTGGAAAGATAGGTAGGTTTTGTAGGTTAACAGTAAAATCTTGAAACGAGTCCTAGCCTTAACAGGAAGCCAGTGTAGGGAGGCTAGCACTGGAGTAATATGATCAAATGTTTTGGTTGTAGTCAAGATTCTAGCAGCAGTGTTTTGCACTAACTGACTTCTATTTAGTGCTTTATCCGGGTAGCCGGAAAGTAGAGCATTTTGCAGTAGTCTAATCTAGAAGTGACAATAGAATGGAGTAAAAGTCTAAAAGTATTTGGTTTTAAATATACTCCAGTATCAAAAGAAAATATAATTCCTAAAATTAAAAGTAAAAGTATAAATAATTTCAAATTCCTTATATAAAGCAATTACAGATTGCAAGGGCCATTCTCCAACACTCAAACATAATTTACAAATTAATCATGAGTTTAGTGAGTCTGACAGATCAGAGGCAGTAGTGATGACCAGAGATGTTCTCTTGATAAGTATGTAAATTAGACCATTTACCTGTTGTTCTATGCATTCAAAATGTGTAACGTGTACTTTTGGGTGTCAGGGAAAATGTATGGAGTAAAAAGTACATAATTTTCTTTAGAAATGTAGTGAAGCAAAAATGAAAGTTCTCACCTCATGGGTACTTGCCCCTACAGCTAATCAGTTTAGCATTGTTGCTAAAGCAAGCAAAACATTTGAGTAGTCATTCATCTTCAGGGCCAACAAGTTACGAAAGCCTACAGCATTTTGCATGCTAATGCTAACATGCCAATTGAACTATACTTCTTGCTTGTTGCAGCACCTGAACACACAACATCTTCAACAATCTGCAATGTGCTCTGTACACTCACAATACAGACCAAGTACTGTAGCACACTAAAGCACATCTCTGAATACTTCAACTTTTTCAGCATTCATAGCACTCTTTACAAATCAATTTGATCAGGTCTGTCACATAGAATGACCTTATGCAACATGAGCCTGGCTTTTCATTTGCAATCAACAGGTTGCCTGACCCTGCGCACCAACGAACGCGTGAACAAAGAACGTGATCTTCGCTGCTCGTCTGCGAGGCAAGCGGAATTTGGCGCTACTTAGAGATATCTGTCACGTCATACAGATAGCTACCATTTCCTTTGCTCCATAATCTGAAAAACAGAGTTAACACGAAACAACGTGCGCCTGCAGGTCTGCTTTGGTCGGAGAAGGTTCAAGGTGCTTCACTGAAGTGCGGACAATCACTGCATTTCCAGGGTGATTGGCTTTCCAGAGCAAACTTGTTTAGATCCCCTATGGGCCATTAGCTTCTGTAATCGAATGAATCTGGCGTGTACTTAAACAAGTGGTCAATGCTGCTATGCTGTTATCTCGGCAAGCAGAAGGAAGGGAGACCCTTCAGAAGTGTTTATGGAAGATTAGAATCACACTCCTCCATTCTCCCTAACAAGGCAAATAATATCCCCCTAAAGTTTACTTCCATTTTCACACACTGGGCAAAAAACAGTTGAATCATCATGGTTTCCGTGTCATTTAACCCAAAAAATTCAATGTGATGACATTGAAGCAAAGTGGAAAACTGATTGGATTTGCAAAAAGTCACCAACGTAAGGGAATGTCATGGTTTTTATGACCCAACTTTGAACCTAAATCCAATGACAGGAAGACATTTTTGGTTGATTTCACATTGACAACTTATCCAAATGTAAATCAAAACTAAACGTTGAACTGACGTCTGTGCTCAGTGGCCTAAACTAACGCAGACCTATCAAATACACTGGCCATAAAGATGGATTAGAAGATCTCTAAAAATTACACTCTAATAGTCTAGGTCTGCATAAAGAGGACCCCAACCCCATACCTCTGCATTGAGTTAACGTCCCATTTAAGATCCATTGCTCTCTGTCATTAAATGGGGGTGACATTTTGGCTAAGATTCTACTGTAGTAGTGGACTGCATGCACAAAGTGCAACTGCCATCTGCCATCTGCTGAAAGCTGAAACCAGTTGATGTCAACAGACTTACTTTGCCTGTACATTTTTTGTTGTTGATCTAACAAAGAAATCCTAATCGTAGCCGCCTAATTGTAGGATTTCATTCAGTGCCCCTTCAACATCAATTATTTTCCTTTGAATAAATACCTCATCCACTTCATCAATACAATGCGTTTCTTCTGTGCGAGTGTCTACGTAGCCTGCTATTCTTCGTCCCTGGTGTTTGTCAGCCTTCCACAGCACTGTCAAACCTGTAACCCGATCCACTATGGGGAAAAGATAGCAATGCATCAGTAATTAGCCCCAACTCATTTAGCTGGCTACCTGGACCACTGTTTGACACGAGTCATGATGTATGTGCCCGAAAGTCACTGACAGGAAGCCTTTTTGTCATCGTCAGCATTGGCCCGATGACGTACATCAGACAGACGTAGCAAGCCCAGCTATCTTTCTACTTACTCTTCTAATGTCCCCATTGGCCAGCCATGTTTGCACTCTTAATCTCGATTGCAGCCAGCATGCTGCCATTTGTCATGTTGTATTTTCATCTGCGGTAATGGGACTGGTCGCTCTAACATGGGAAAAGAGCATGACATCATCGCACGGTTACTTTCTGGACTCACGTTGCCTGTGGAATCAACAACACATATCAAGTCAAAGTGTGTGTGTGTGTGTGTGTGTGTGTGTGTGTGTGTGTGTGTGTGTGTGTGTGTGTGTGTGTGTGTGTGTGTGTGTGTGTGTGTGTGTGTGTGTGTGTGTGTGTGTGTGTGTGTGTGTGTGTGTGTGTGTGTGAATGAGATCACCCACGTGAGAGCAATAAATGTGTTCACCTATGGTACTTTGTCTTTCGTCTATTCCATCATTATCCAACCGTTCCTGACTCAAATGTTGTTGCCTATCAGGTTCACTTACTGGGATGTAAAAGCACCAAAGTGGTGCTGAAACATGATAGTCACACGCAATTAGCCACAGATAGAGTTTGTGTGTGTGTTCATCCTCTTCTAGTTAACCCTTGCCTTGGTTTTCTTGACAGTGCTGGCCTGTGTTTTCATGACACACAGGATGATACATCAAACCCCTGAGATTAATGGGGATAGAGATGGGTACTTGCAGTACACTTCCCTTCTCTGGCTCCCAACGCATGAAGGATGGAAGTAGAGAATCTGATAAGGCCTAAACAGGGCAGAGTCTGTTTCTCTGTCCACCTATCCGTTCCAGCCATCGCCTGTTGGTGGGCTGTTTGCAGATATCATGAGGTATGATGCAGCCAACACCAGACAGAGCAGTTTTTTTTATTCTGTCACCATGGTAGTATTTTAATGGAGGGAATGGGAGTCCAATAATGTTCACAATGTAAACAATGTAAAAAAGAAACGTCCCTTTTTCAGGACCCTGTCTTTCAAAGATAACTAGTAAAAATCCAAATAACTTCACAGATCTTCATTGTAAAGGGTTTAAACACTGTTTCCCATGCTTGTTCAATGGACCACAAACAAGTAATGAACATGCACCTGTGGAGCGGTCGTTAAGACACTAACAGCTTACAGACTGTAGGCAATTAAGGTCACAGTTATGAAAACTTAGGACACTAAAGAGGCCTTTCTACTGACTCTGAAAAACACCAAAAGAAAGATGCCCAGGGTTCCTGCCCATCTGTGTGAACGTGCCTTAGGCATGCTGCAAGGAGGCATGAGGACTGCAGATGTGGCCAGGGCAATAAATTGCAATGTCCGTGCTGTAAGACACCTAAGACAGTGCTACAGGGAGACAGGATGGACAGCTGATGTCCTCGCAGTGGCAGACCACGTGTAACAACACCTGCACAGGATCGGTACATCCGAACATTACTCCTGCGGGACAGGTACAGGATGGCAACAATACCTACCTGAGTTATACCAAGAACGCACAATCCCTCCATCAGTGCTCAGACTGTCCACAATAGGCTGAGAGAGGCTGGACTAAAGGCTTGAAGGCCTGTTGTAAGGCAGACATCACCATCAACAACGTCGCCTATGGGCACAAACCCACCGTCGCTGGACCAGACAAGAAAAAAAAGTGCTCTTCACTGACGAGTCGCAGTTTTGTCTCACCAGGGGTGATGGTCCGATTTACGTTTATCATCGAAGGAATGAGCGTTACACCGAGGCCTGTACTCTGGAGCGGAATCGATTTGGAGGTGGAGGGTCCGTTGTGGTGTGGGGCAGTGTGTCACAGCATCATTGGACTGAGCTTGTGCGTTACAGGGAAGACTTCCTCCTCCCTCATATGGTATCCTTCCTGCAGGCTCATCCTGACATGACCCTCCAGCAATGCCACCAGCCATACTGCTCGTTTTGTGCAGGATTTCATGCAAGACAGGACTGTCAGTGTTCTGCCATTGCCAGCGAAGAGCCCGGATCTCAATCCCATTGAGCACGTCTGGGACCTGTTGGATCGGAGGGTGAGAGCTAGTGCCGTTCCCCCCCAGAAATGTCTGGGAACTTGCAGGTGCCTTGGGGGAAGAGTGGAGTAACATCTCACAGCCAGAACTCGCAAATCTGGTGCAGTCCATGATAGAGGAGATGTACTGCAGTACTTAATGCAGCTGGTGGCCACACCAGATACCGACTGTTACTTTTGATTTTGACCAGGGGACACATCATTCCATTTCTGTTCGTCACATGTCTGTGTAACTTGTTCAGTTTATGTCTCGGTTGTTGAGTCTTGTTATGTTCATACAAATATTTACACATGTTAAGTCTGCTGAAAATAAAGTTGACAGTGAGAGGACATGTCTTTTTATTTTATTGTCAGGACACGTACAATATGAGGACTCATGTACAACAGCTGAATCTAACTTGTGCTTGATGTAACAACTATCCAGGTCACGTTGCTGTAGATCTGTTTGGCTCTGATGAAAACACATCTTCTACTTTGATAGATAATGTACTTCTTGTAGCAAAGCCAAAGAAGACGCTCATTCACAATTCATTCTATTAACACTATGTAAGATGTTCCAGCCTTGTTTTCTCATGTGATTAAATGTTTCTATGATATTCATCTTCTGGAGTTTTTATGTTGTTGTTCATCAATATACTTTTATTTGAAATGCCGCGAGTTTAGCCTTCCCGAAACATTAATTTACAAAGCCTGTCATTTATGATAATATAGTTCACATCTGTGCACATGTCTCATGTCTTGTTTAACAAAACGACATGCAAAAGGAAGAAAATGGGGACATTTAGACAATTTTACATAAACACAAAAATAGCAGTAAATCAATCCCTTTTCACTAGTGAACTGAAACATTGCCTGTGTATGAAACAAAGGCCAACACACCTGTGGAGCGACTTGTAATCCAGCTAGATAAATGCTCACCACAACCTACTGTTTTATATCATGTTTTATGGACTGGAAATGTAAATATTTGCTCTCTGGACAAAATGGCAACCGACATGTATGGCAACCAAGTCCCATGTGACCCATAAAATTAAAGCCAGCCCCCCTTTCATGTTTTCAGACACAAAAGTGGAATGATGAATCCTGTATCCATTTACAGTTGACTTACTTTACAAAGCCTTTACAAAGTCACCCCCACCTGCTTTTGAATGGCTCACTGTAGAAACATTGAAATTGTGAAGCAATAGTCCGGAAATGAGGGTAATGGAAAGATTCTTTAAACGTTTTTGCGGTAAATTAGAGAGAAATACAGGCACATATCAGGTAATACAATGCAAATGAATATATAGGTAAAGTGGAACTCATTGTTATAATATAATATTTAGTTGCTTACACAATAAAGGTGGAAAACGTATTGGGCTTGGCTCACATCCGCTCACTCTCACATGCCAAAATAAAGAAACCCTTGGCTCTATTGGTATACATTTGGCTATGAGATGCACAAATGACTTATTCATAAGGTTTTCATTAAAAATGTAACAAATTATTTCATAAAATGTACATGTATTAACTACCAAGATGTCCTCACCACAATAGTCGATTTGTTTCTATTTCTCTCCCTGTATCTAGATCTAAATCCAGAGTAGCACCTGCAGAGACTATGGCCCTCCACTCTCCTATTCCCCCTGCCCGGATATTTTCCATCCACTGGCACCAGACCTGCGAATTCCTGTGTGATATTAGAGATAGCTACTGGTCTAATAATAGTACCCAGTTAGATAGCCATGTACAGGGGGACAGGTGGAGTAGGCCCTAAAAGGCTGACTGGCTGGCACGTCGGATTGTTTCAATGGCATGCCTTTATTTGATGCCTACTGCAGAAAATGATTAGTGTCACACTGTTATGTCAGGAGACTTCACCTACACCTGTGTGTGGGTGTGTGTGTGAGACTAGATTTGATTGGACATGCCCTAACTAAAATGTATCAATCCCGACCAAAAATGTCCATCAGTTATAATCCGCATAATAATTCACATTTCCTGTTGCTGCAGGATTATTTTCCTGCCGAAGCAAACTGGCTCAAACTGGGATTCTACACCTGTACTGTTATCATCTGAGGTTCATTGAGCTCTGAAAGTTCCATTGCATTGACTGTGCTTTTTGTCAGTTGATGTAACATTGAACCAATCTACCCAGGTAGCCCTACAAACCTGCACCGGTCAATGTGAGCTATCATGGACACTTCCTCGATCTGTTTTGACATCTCCTCCACGTCTCTTCAATTCGATTGTGCATTCTTGCAGTTAACTCTGAGTAATTTGATTGTATCGCTTTCGTTCTCACTTTCTCTTCACCAGATCGATGACCCGTCCTGTAATAGACCTGACCAGGTTTTCGAGAAAATAAAGCTCTAGTGTTTAATGCCAAATAAGCCACAAATCTGAAGCCACAGTGTAATAATGGAGACAAACCTCACTCTGAACCTCAAGCTGCTCGAAGCACACTTGAACTGGATCTGTACAAGCAAAAGCTGATCTGCCTCGAAAAGGACATGTACTTCTCAGAAAAGCACACAGAAAGTGTAAAAGCAACCCAAGATTAGCAACATTAAAGAAACATTCAATTGCTGAGATAAATTGTGCTCAGCAGAATCCAAATGAAGCTCTCTTGCACCGAATTATCTTCTTGTACTCATGTGAAGTGGTGGCCACCTATTGAAGCTCTGATAGTACAACACTGATAGTCTGAGAACCTCTGCCAAGCGTGGGACTATGCCAAACTGTGATGTTTTCAAATGCATTTAGGAGAGATATGGCATGAGCTTATTCTATGATAAGACCTTCATGAAAAAAAAGCCTAGATACGGTATGACCACATCTCTACGTGTACTCCTAAATCTCTTTGCCAAGAAGCCAAAGTCATTATTTTTTATCTCTTGTTGCGAGGTTAAGTTTAGGCTTCTTTAAGATTGTGTGCGGGTTGTGTAATGTCAAAGCAATATAAATAAATGCTGTAACACACTGCTGACAGCAGCACTCCCTTAGGTTGACAAGACTTTCTGATTATGGGAGACTTTTATGGGACCCCAACTAAAAATGATGAGAAGAAGATGGCGGACATTGAGCCCAAGTGTACCATAAGTCCAGCATTTCCACATAGGGAAGTCAGAGCTGCTTTCTCTTAGTCCCTGAATATGGAAAGGGTCTGTAAAGGATCATTGTGTCATGGTTGGCGACGCGTGCATCACTGATCTGAAACACAATGAGGTGACAGAGTTTAGCGAGGACCTTAAACACTTTTCTGATGTAGGGCCATAAGCTCCATATTACACAGGAAAATAATAAAACAGTCAGCTCGATGTGTCTTCAGCCAACAGCAAGTTATCCTCCTTTTGATACGAGGGGGATCACCTGTCAGGAACACTGACCGTGGCACAAACCAGACCCACTATCCCCCACCACACTTTGCTTTACGATGTGAAGTAACTTTAGTACGTGGAAAAAGGCCATTTCGGGGTGTTAGATTCTTCACATATTGACTAAAAATGAATCCCCTAATTTCACCATCGAAGCACATTTATTATTGACTTTGATCTATGTCATTTCTGTTTACGTGGTTGCTAATTTGCACTCATCAATTTCATGTCAAGTCTTTAGGCTGGAAAGTGGAGGACAAGAATAAGCTTGGTCACGCTAAGTATATGTTTACTGTGAGACTGTCACATCAAATAAAACCAGAAGTGTTCCAATGGTTTACATCACGTCACTTTGTTGTATGGGTCAGGAGGCCAACGATAAACACAATCAATGGAGCTCCCTCTCTCTCTGTGCCTCAGGATAGGCGTGTAAGGGCGTCAGTGGTTCTTTGAGTGTATGTCTATGTACTTGTCATGCACTGAAGTCACTATTAGCTCGTAGAAAAATAATAGAACTAAATTCCATAAAGGGGAGCCGAAAGCACCAGCACATGGTGTGCAACCTTTCTGACCCAGAGTTTGACCAGCTTGCTGACTGTGGTGGTTCTGTTTGTTGATTCTAGTTTTTTAACAGTTTACAGACTGGGGACCGGTCATGCAGTGTCGTTTCCCCGTTTTCACAGATGGGCAGACGGCGGGCACGGCTAGCGCACATTCTCTGCTCGTTCAACCGTGTCTGAGTGACAGCCATCCGACGCTCTGTACTGAGTGAAGCCCATGTGTACTTAACATGGAAAACATTTGACAAAGCCAGAAGTGTGGATTCCAACTTCAATATGCTCTTTATGAGTAATTACCCTGGGTTGTTGTAATCAGTCTGTTACAATGATCTTATAAATGAAGACAGCTATCCATGAATAACATTCAGTAGCATGTTACAACTGGCATTTTTATTCCCATGTGAAGTCAAATTCAAGATCCTGTTTAGGTGAAGTGGTAATGCAGTAGGCAGCATATGGTTGTGTGGATTTGTGAATATTGACGATGGAGGTGAGTTAATCATTAAAAAAAACGTTCCAAGCAGATCATTTCAATGCACTGTGTACTTTCATCGTGACTTTATCAGACTTCCTTGTCAAAGATGTGATTAGAAGCCAGCAAACTTGATGTAAAACACGTCAATCGGTTTCAGATGGAAATAAGATGATTGAGAGGAAAATATTAGAAATGTAGCCAGAGACTGAGTGTGATTTTATGGACAGTGTTTCGGCATTTTTTTTCTTGTTCAAGGCTTTGGCATGCCGTACCTCAGGTTGTGTAACGGCGTTCTTCTTTTGTTGAAAGAGAGTCGGACCGAAATGCAGCGTGTAGGTTACTCATGTTTAATAGTGAAACAAACAAAACAAACTATACATTAATTAACAAATAAATACAAAACAACAAACGGAACGTGAAACCTATTACAGCCTGACTGGTGAAACTAACACAGAGACAGGAACAATCACCCACGAAATGCAAAGCGAAAACCAGGCTACCTAAATACGGTTCCCAATCAGAGACAACGAGAATCACCTGACTGATTGAGAACCGCCTCAGGCAGCCAAACCTATTAAACACACACACACCCCTAATCAGCTACAATCCCAAATACTACAAACCCCAATAAGAAACTACAATACATAATAAACCCATGTCACACCCTGGTCTGACTAACTAATAAACTAAAACACAAAATACTAAGACCAAGGCGTGACAGGTTGTGGGCAGGCAAAAAAAATACAGCATTAACAGTATTGTGATAAATAAAGTGAACAGCAAGGATTTCATAGTCAGCCAAAACCATAATCTGGCCATGTGTGTCACCATCACAAACATATGTCTCCATGTTGGCAATGGTCTTCTCCTGGGTGTAAAGGTGGTGTTGTGGTGCCTTTGAAGGAAATGTAAACGATGTATTGAAACTTTTACTAAAATACATTGTTGCCATGGAACATGACTTACCATAATGGAACATGGCAGCCATTTTGTTTTCGCTAACTACACAACCGTCTGGGGTGTCAATGTTCTGAAAACAGTTGATACAATAACTGCAACAAGGGGTAATCTCAAACCTCCAACTTCCTTGTTTGTTTTTGAGTAGCAATGGAAGTTGCTGTGCTGAAAGTTATGGCCTTTGGAGCCACAGGTAATGTCTCCCAAAATACAATGTTCATAAAAGGGTTGAAAGGTCGTTACTACAACGTTTCTCTGTTTATCACTTCCAAGCTTGAGTTGGGTTTAAAAACACATAGTTATATTTGATGTGAAGGTAACACTCCAATTCTCCTGGAATGTCAAAAATGATACTGAAGGTCCATGGATCGTGAGGCAAGGGGCCAGTATTGAGAAGGTCGAAGGTAATGTTGAAGCTCACTCTGTGCCAAGTTTGCGTTAAAATAAAACCCTGTTACAAACAAAATTAACCAAGAACATTTTGTGAACCCATCACAAGCTGTTGAAAATATTATATTTGATGAAACATTGTGCAGAAGCGTGTGGTTTACTGATCTAGGTCCATATCTTAATTTCAATAATTAATTATCCAACCACACAGCACAAGACAAGTCTTTCAGAAGATGCAATCGTGCCAGAGATACTATTTTGTGTCAGATATACTTTTTCATGCCAAAGAGATACTATTGCCCAATTTGAATATAATGAACAGCGGACGTGCGCAAAACGAAAACGTGTATATCATCTATAGCTTGTCTATAACATCACACCATATTGAGCATTTCATACTCCGTTGGACACTTGCCAGCCTTTCAACACTTCATCCAACTCCTGATGCTCTTAACATGCTAGCTCTTTTTTCTTCCTGTCCTGCCATGGTGAGGGAGAGTGGGAGAGGTCTTGCGCTAAGCACCTTCATATGCTGTGAGCCCCGTTGCCAAGTTAGCTCTCAACACATGGAGAACGGCCCAGAACGATGAGCTCCTCTGGACCAGAGTCCGGGTTCGTCTGTCACTGCCACTTTCCCCGTTAGCCCTGAAGAGGAGGACAATGGGTGAAGGCAAGAGCCACACCTGACTGTATGACACAGTGGCTCCACCGAGGTCCCCATATGACATGTGCTGAACTCAGCAGGCGGCGTGACAGGTAGGCGGGTCGACAGACTCTGAGAATAAGCTGACACTTTCTTTGGCAATGCCACATAAGGGACATCACAGGAGATGATAAATCAACCGTATTTCTACCCCCGTCCTTCCCGCCACAGTGATATGTTCTTGATTACAGTATTAAAGTGCTCTTGGGGGGATTACAACACTAAATAGACATAAATCCAGGTCAGAACAAACTGTCAGCGCTATCTAAAAGGGTCTAAATGGCCGACTCAAACCCTACGTGTAGCTTCGGAGGAATTCGGCATCTAGCTCGCCCAGGAGGGGCCTGACGTGGAGACGTACAGTGTGGTCGAAATTATTTTCTACTTGTAAATATTACTTGTTAAAAAGAAATCTCTTTCTCTGAGCTATTTTATTAGTATTTCATAATATAATTTCCCCATTTATTTGAGTATACAATATAGCTCAGTATTTTAATTATTTATTTTATACAGTCATTATTACTTATCTTTATCGAAGCTGTCAATAATTTAGGCTTCTACTTTGTTGTCTGATCACCAAAATGGCATTTGACCATTGTATTGAGAACATGGTTATTTTTTAAATTTCATTTTTTTTATTCAACATTTATTTAACTATAGGCAAGTCAATTAAGAACAAATGTGTATTTACAACGATGGACTATCCTCATAATAAGCGATTGGAAAGAGCCCAAACCGAAATATGTGGCAAAAGAAAAGGAAAGCCTTCCACATCTCAGATTCCAGGTCTTGCATTATGAATCCACGTTCATTAGTGGGAAATTGGCGTGCTTGGTTAGCATTGTGCAAGGTGAAATCTATCTGTACAAATGACTTAAGGACACAAGTGGAAGGTTAAGAATGTAGGTGACAGAGAGAGGTGAAAATCTAAGAATTGTATTTTCATTGAACATGTATTCTAAACTCCCTCCACTGGTTATTTGGTTACTATACTTTTCATGTATATTATGTAGTTGGTTTTGTTTAGGCACCAGGTCCAACCAATAACCTAGTTTAACCGCATGGATGTAGTATCACATATCTTCCATGCTGTGCACACTGGCATTTTCTGGCACACGGGCATTTTCCTCTTCATGCCACAAATAACTAGTGATTGCCACATGCAGAAGAACAATATTAAATCATTGATGTAGGACTGTCTGTACTCCAACATGAATATCTAAAGAGATAAAAAAGAAACCCTTCAGGTTAATGTAAGGTACATGTAATAGATCTGTAAAATAACAGTTATAGTGAAATATCGGGCCACGATTAGCACATTGGGGACCTAGATCTATGAGACCTTAGATTCAAACGTTTATGAACGTTCTTTATACTCCAGTAGCGTAACATTGTCCAACGGAGCCATGGGGGGAAAGGTTAAGGGCAAACAGATAAAGAGCAATAGGGAGGATAGGGCTGATGAAAGCAGCACCAATATATAACAAGGCTAGCCAAGGGCCACAAGCCCTAATAATAACCCTGACAACAAGATTACCAGCTGTGAGGGTGTGAGAGAGAAATGGAACAGCACAGCCAGGTGTGTGTGTGTGTGTGTGGTTATTTAGTGAAGTACGCAAAGTGCGCCAAGTAAGCCAAGAATAGTAAGTCAGGCTGAGCAATGGAAACACTGTATTTATATTTGAACGGAAATAGAATGCTAAATCTAATACTAAGTTCTAAATATATGGTTGTAATTCAAATCCTTTAGAGTTCTTTCACAGAGGTAGAATGCATTTGCCTTCTACACCTGGTGTCACGCCTGTCACACTGGTATGAAGGATTTTGGAGAGAGGCGCAGGAATACAAAATAGGGGGTTTTAATACACCCAAAACAAACACGTATACAAAAACACGGGGCTGCAGAAAAGAGGGAGGTGGCAGAAGTCGTAAACAACGGACATGGGAACAATAACCGACAAGGACAGAGGGAACCGAGGGCACATACAGTGGGGCAAAAAAGTATTTAGTCAGCCACCAATTGTGCAAGTTCTCCCACTTAAAAAGATGAGAGAGGCCTGTAATCTTGATCATGGGTACACTTCAACTATGACAGACAAAATGAGGAAGGATTGTAGGATTTTTAATGAATTTATTTGCAAATTATGGTGGAAAATAAGTATTTGGTCAATAATAAAAGTTTGTCTCAATACTTTGTTATATACCCTTAGTTGGCAATGACAGAGGTCAAACGTTTTCTGTAAGTCTTCACAAGGTTTGCACACACTGTTGCTGGTATTTTGGCCCATTCCTCCATGCAGATCTCCTCTAGAGCAGTGATGTTTTGAGGCTGTTGCTGGGCAACACAGACTTTCAACTCCCTCCAAAGATTTTTATGGGATTGAGATCTGGAGACTGATTAGGCCACTCCAGGACCTTTAAATGCTTCTTACGAAGCCACTCCTTCGTTGCCTGGGCTGTGTGTTTGGGATCATTGTCATGCTGAAAGACCCAGCCACGTTTCATCTTCAATGCCCTTGCTGATGGAAGGAGGTTTTCACTCAAAATCTCACGATACATGGCCCCATTCATTCTTTCCTTTACACGGATCAGTCGTCCTGGTCCCTTTGCAGAAAAACAGCCCCAAAGCATGATGTTTCCACCCCCATGCTTCACAGTAGGTATGGTGTTCTTTGGGTGCAACTCAGCATTCTTTGTCCTCCGAACACAACGAGTTGAGTTTTTACCAAAAAGTTATATTTTGGTTTCATCTGACCATATGACATTCTAGCAATCTTCTTCTGGATCATCTAAATGCTCTCTAGCATACTTCAGACAGGCCTGGACATGTACTGGCTTAAGCAGGGGGACACGTCTGGCACGGCAGGATTTGAGTCCCTGGCGGCGTAGTATGTTACTGATGGTAGGCTTTGTTACTTTGGTCCCAGTTCTCTGCAGGTCATTCACTAGGTCCCCCCGTGTGGTTCTGGAATTTTTGCTCACCGTTCTTGTGATCATTTTGACCCCACGGCGTCAGATCTTGCATGGAGCCTCAGATTGAGGGAAATTATCAGTGGTCTTGTATGTCTTCCATTTCCTAATAATTGCTCCCACAGTTGATTTCTTCAAACCAAGCTGCTTACCTTTTGCAGATTCAGTCTTCCCAGCCTGGTGCAGGTCTACAATTTTGTTTCTGCTGTCCTTTGACAGTTCTTTGGTCTTGGCCATAGTGGAGTTTGGAGTGTGACTGTTTGAGGTTGTGGACAGGTGTCTTTTATACTGATCACAAGTTCAAACAGGTGCCATTAATACAGGTAACGAGTGGAGGACAGAGGAACCAGAAAGGTCTGTGAGAGTCAGAAATCGTGCTTGTTTGTAGGTGACCAAATACTTATTTTCCACCATAATTTGCAAATAAATAAATTAAAAATCCTACAATGTGGTTGATGATAATGAATCCCGTTCAGTGAAGCCTCGAAAGCCGGTGACGTAGACCTCCGAAACTGGTGAACAGAATGGGCATCAGTCCCGGGGGGATCCGTGACAATGCCCTGATCTGTTTCATCTGTCCTTGTGCTTGTCTACACCCCCCTCCAGGTGTCGCTCATCTTCCCATTATCCCCTGGGTACTTATACCTGTGTTCTCTGTTTGTCTGTTGCCAGTTTGTCTTGTTTGTCAAGTCAACCAGGGTTTTGTCTCAGCTCTTGCTTTTCCCTAGTCTCTCTTTCTCTCACCCTCCTGGCTTTGACCCTTGCCTGTCCTGACTACTCTGCCTGCCCCTGACCCCGAGCCTGCCTGCTGTCCTGTACCTTTGCCCTTACTCTGGATTATCAACCCCTGCCTGCCTTGACCTGTCGTTTGCCTGCCTCTGTTGCTGTAATAAACATTGTTACTTCAACACAGTCTGCATTTGGATCTTACTTGAAACCTGATAGTATGAACTGGCCATAACTGACCCAGCATGCTTCGCCGTCTGATGGAAGGGTTCCAGGACGTGGCCAAACGTCACAACCTAGAAAAATATGGGGATAGGTAAAAGGAAGATGAAGGAGAAGGTGTTGAGGGAGCTGAGCCTGACTATAGAAGCGAAGCTCACTGAGGCAGTGTGGAAAGAGAGGTAGGAGATGAGGAAGGACAAAGAAAGCGGGATTCGAGTGAGGGCAGAACTGAGAAGCGATATAAACGGAGTGAGAATGAAGAGGATAGCATGCCAGGGGAGAGGGAGAGGGATGGAGTGGCGGAAGGTGGAGGAAAAAGTGAGAGAGGAGGCGTAGGGGAGAGGTGGGCAGTAGTGATAATGTACAGGAGAACGAGAAAAAGACCAGTCAAGACAGTAACTCTGCCCCTGAGGCCTCCATCATACAAGAAGGGAAAGAAAAGAAGCGTGCTCACCAGGTGGTTCTCCACCAAATGGTGATCAGGAGAAATGAAACACCAAACTATTCTATTGACAGAAATATTACCCCACTCCTCATTTTGGTTGAATTAAGTTCAGATGTTCATTACAAAAAGAATACTGTGTATGTACTGTATAATGTCTCTACTATAAATGGTCATGCGTACGGCGGCTCCTTTTCTTCTCACGTCGAAACAGTACCACTAACAAACAAACAGCATCGCTGCTCAGGAGTCAGTTACATTGGCAGAGCATGTCAGTTTATGTATCTGGTTGAGAGAATGCAAACAAGATGTTCCTATAAACCAGACTTGTGATGGTTTCTGTAAGCCCCAGCAGATTAAGGAGACCGAGAGGCTGAGCACATCGGAGAGTTGGGCACCAACGTTTATTCTCAGTAGCAGAGCTTGGGGGCTGTAATTTGTATGTGTGTGTGTCTGCACATTTGTGCATTTATGTGTGTGTGTGTGTACATGTTGAGGAGGGGCCAATGAACCTTAATAAATTTGCCTTATTTTTCTTGTTGGCTACTCTGCTCTCCCCCCATTTGGCAACAGGGTCGTAGGATGGCAGTTGTTGACTGAAGTACATTAGGATGAGTACTGAAGCCCCAGCTGAATGCTACTTCACAAACACTAACATCTCTCTCTTCACTTTCTAGATAGAGGAGTTGATGACGCCGAAGACATTAGTTATTTACGTTGACAAACAGGTAACTGACCAAATAAAGGAAACACTTGAGGAAATGAGGCATATAAAGCATTTTGAAAGCAGGTGATTCCACACAGGTGTGGTTCCTGATTTAATGAAGCAATTAAAAGATACCATCATGCTTAAGGTCATGTATAAAAATGCCCAGTTGCCCATTATTTTTGCTACCATGGCTAGTAGAAGAAATTTAATTGACTTCGAAAGATGGGTCTCAATTGAGCATAGGGGGTTTAAATGGTGTGTATGTGTGTGTGTGTCTTAGTCACAAGGTCTCAACCCAATTGAACACTTATGGGAGTGTTCTGGAACGGTGCCTGAGACAGGGTTTTCCCCCACCATCAACAAAACACTAAATTAGGGTGTTTCAACCCTCCAATAGCGTTTCAGACTCTATGCCAAGGTGCATTGAAGCTGTCCTGGCAGCTTGAGGTGGCACTCTGCCCTATTAAAACACTTTATTTTGATGTTTATTTTTATTTTGGCAGTTACCTGTACATTTAATATATCATCTAAATTACATGTTGAAATACTATAGTAATGGATTCATTGATATAGGTACCACTCATATCTGTGTTGTGTCTATGGCAATGTTTTTGCCAGAGGATCACATGGAAGGCTTTCTAAGACTGCTTTAGGCCTGTGTGTGTGTATTAGCCCGCATTAGCATTGTGGCTAACACCCTCTTGTGATATCACCACAGCTTTCCTTTCACCCTCTACAACGAGATAAACACCCCACTGAAATCAAACTTCTGCCTGGAAACACTGAACTGTGACCCAGTGATGTCTCAGCCAACTATTTGGCGCCTTGGTTTGGTAAGGATATACAATGTTAGTGGCTCTATATATAGCTCTTCCGGCTGCTGTACAGTATCATCCAGTTTGATCACAGCGTGAGGTAATCTTTTAGGTGGATTAATGTTTATAGAGAAAATGTTTGTCAAAGTACAGCATCAGCAGTGTAACGTACATTTAGAACAAAAGGTTCCAAAAGGGTTCTTCAGCTGTCCCCATAGGACAACCCTTTCTGGTTCCAGGCAGAACCCTATGTAGAAAGGGCTCTACATGGAACCCAAAAGGGTTCGACCTGGAACAAAAAGGGTTCTACCTGGAAGCAAAAAGGGTTTTTCAAATAGTTATCCTATGGGGACAGCCGAAGAACACTTTTAGGTTCCAGATAGCAGAATTTTTTTTGTTAGAATGTGCTCTGCTGTGTAAGCTAAAATATAGCTCATTTAGGAGCCACTAGATTGTGTGTGTGCATGCCTGTACTGTAGATTGGCAATATGCATGTGTGTGTGTGTGTGTGTGTGTGTGTGTGTGTGTGTGTGTGTGTGTGTGTGTGTGTGTGTGTGTGTGTGTGTGTGTGTGTGTGTGTGTGTGTGTGTGTGTGTGTGCGCCTTTGTGCACGTATGCATGTGTGTGAGAGTATGTGTTTTGATGCTTGTGCGCGAGTGTGTGTGTTGGATAAGATACATCGAATGACGAAGGGATAGACCAGAGAGGGCTCACCCATACTGTTGAAGAGTCCCACTTTGAAGCATGGTGTCACAGAGGTGTGTTGAGATTAGACACACACCGCCTTATCCAACTGGCTCTCACAGTCTCACGTCAGAATTAGACGTTCTTCCATGTTTCTCAAACGTCAAATTTCAAAGTTGTTCCAAATGTCAAATTTAGAAGTGTTTAAGGTTAGGTTTAGGCATTAACTTCTTTGGAACTCTAGGGGCGCAATTAACATTTTTGGATGAAAAATTCGTTCCCGGTTTAAACAAGATATTTTGTCACAAAAAGATGCTTTAACTATGCATATAATTGCTACTGTTCCAAAAGAAAACACTCTGACGTGTCCAGAAATACAAAGATCTTCTCTGTGAAACGTGCCATTTTAACGTGAGCTTCAGGCAAAACCAAGATGAGATGGCATCCAGGAAATGACAAGGATTTTTGAGGCTCTGTTTGTCATGATTCTCCTTATATGGCTGTGAACGCAAGAGGAATGAATCAACCCTCTCTGTCGTTTCCCCAAGGTGTCTGCAGCATTGTGACATATTTGTAGGCAGATCATTGGAAGATTGACCATAAGAGACCACATTTACCACGTGTCCGCCCGGTGTCCTGCGCCGAAATTGGTGCGCAAAAGTCACCTGCCAGTATTTTTCCTCATTCAGTTTGGACCAAGGAATACAGAGAGGAAAGCAAGCTTCCACGAACTGCATGTCAATGAAGAGATATGTGAAAAAACACCTTGAGGACTGATTCCAAACAACGTTTGCCATGTTTCACTGTCGATATTATGTAGTTAATCCGGAAAATTATGTTTTACGTTGTAGGTGACTGCATTTTCGGTTCGTTTCAGTAGCCAGGCGCAATGTGTTTGAAAACGGAACGATTTCTCCCTACACACAGACACTTTCAGGAAACACTGCGCATTTGGCATGTGACTGAGAGTCTCCTCATTGAAAACATCAGAAGCTCTTCAAAGGTAAATGATTTTATTTATTTGGTTATCTGGCTTTTGTGAAAATGTTGCGTGCTACATGCTACACAAAATGCTATGCTAGCTTTTTTTGCATACTCTTCCACAAATTAGTCCATTTCTATGGTTCAAAAGCATATTTTGAAAATCTGAGATGACAGTGTTGTTAAGAAAAGGCTAAGCTTGAGAGCAAACGCATTATTTTAATTTTATTGCTACTCAGAGCCTTGTTACAAAAAAAAAATGCGATTTTCAGAAATCGTTAATGTTGCGTTATGCTAATGAGCCTGAGGCTTTAGTCACGATTCCTAATCCGGGATGGGGAGTTTCAAGAGGTTTTAACTCTGAATTTGTAAGGGTTAAGTTCAGCCATTAACTCCAAAATCGTAAGGTTAGACATTCACTCCGAAAGGTTAAGGTAAGGGTAAGGTTTGGGATAGGCTTAAAACAAGCATTTAAAAAACAACTTTCTATTGTTGGATTCCAACTTGCAACCTTTGGCATGAGAGGCAGATGCTTACACCCATCCACCATCCTTGTCCACAATGCCCTAGCAAAACCGAAACATACTTAAAGGTAACATTGCTCACCGGTGCTCCTAGTGGCCGGTTTCCACGTCATCTCCCAACGTCCTCAGACATGGATGGACGTCAAATTCTTACTTGTATCTAGGGTGACCTAGCTGGCCTTTCCTGTCAAAGGTTCATTCCTTTATGGATGAACTGCTCGATTAATTGTGAGTGTCTCATATCTGCTGAAAGGTGTTGGATGAGAGGCCTGGGTGAGGTCCTTTTTCATTTTGGCACCGGCTCTTTCTCTTACACCCTCTATTTTTAACCACTTGACAGCTGCATACATGTACAGTAAACCTTTTACAAAAAGGTTGGAAGTTGGAACAACCGGATGCAAGGCCCAACCAGTGTAATCCCGACTCGCGTGTTAAACAACTCTAAATATTGATACAGTCCGGATTTAATGCCTTATATCACCCAGACGTGCCATTCCTCCTCCAGTTCCTCATCAGTTTGAATTACGCCCATGGGATTGTTCACATTGGTCCTTGGTTATTGCAAAACTCACAGGCAATACTGTGCTGGGCAACTGTGGGCGTCATCCCTTTTCAAAACACATCTCAATTAGCAATTTATACCAATTAAGGTGGGACTTTATGCTAACAGACCTCGGGTATCACTGTCCAGGATATCCAGGATATATGATGTCTTAATTTATCTGTAATTATGCAATGGCCTTCGCAGCTGCAGTGTATTAGGGTCAATTCGTTGGACACGCTCCGAGAGCCGAGGTCATCAGACAGTGCCACGGGTCCGCCTGGGTAATGGCGTGTTTGGGTTGGCATCGCTCTGCACACAACTGTCTTTTTGACATCCCTAATATGAGGAGGAGTCATGAAAACGATCAATTATCAACATTTTACGAAATATTTTCTCACTAATTGCGATGGTTTGCCATAGCATTGCCAGGACGGAGTGTATATATAAATATATGTTATATCACATATATATATAGATATATATATATATATATATATATAATATCAGGTATGAAGAACACGATTCCTCTGAAAACCGACGCAAGGTCCCTCGAGCGACTTAATACATCTGACCTCAATTTCGTGATTCAGACCAACTGCTGCTTCATTTGACTATTGTATTTTTTTTGTCCAGTCTTAAACATACATACCTGAGCCATTTATGGATGAAAGCTTCCCAAAAAATGGAATGCGTATTATTGCTGTGGCCCGACTCGACGTCCTGCGTGCAGGTGGAACGATGGCATCTGCTGTGAAATGGTATTTCAGGCCCAGTTAATGAATGGAATCATTGTGCTACAACATTAATGTGCTACTCAAGTTGTTACCTGAAAATGCAAAAAAAATGGGTTCCAGATTTGACGAACAAGAAATGTTAGGTGTTATTTGTTATTTCTTTTTTTAACTCAGCCTGCCCGTGTTGAAAAGAGTTCCTAATGACACAACAGTGTTTTGGTTAGACTTGGATGGAAATTGATGATAATTTGGTGAGGAAATGAAAGGTTTCCCTTCCCTTTAAGTGATTTATAAACAGCCTTTGAAAGGTGAGTGAATGAATATGCCTGAATGAAGCCACATCAATCATTCAGCTGGAAATAAACTTCAACAACCTTTCTCTCAGCATTGGCTGTTGAACTGAGGCAGCAAAAAATCTCATCCATTTTCACCTCTGTACTCACATTTAGCCCTCTCAAACAATGCACAAGCAAGAGCCTTGAAAGAGCCTTGGAGCATTTTACCAAACACTATCGCTGGGTTATGTATGGTCCCCCTTTGAGCTCATATCCAGAGAGAATTTTTAGGGAAAATTAGAGTTCACTATCACCTTGGTAATTAATTCCTGTGCTGCGTATGTGTGCGGTGGGCAGTGTAGCTATTTGTGTTTAAAAACATGTGTGAGTGGATGGACCCATTGGGCCTGCATGTACAATATGAAGACTGGACTTGTCCTTGTAGAACCTTGCTTTCAGGGCAGCTGTGCCTTGAGGGTAGAAATATGCACTAGCTGTATGCGTGTTTATGCTTAGAAGTGAGTATTATGTGTATATGACTAATCCATACAAGTAGGTTTGAATGTGTGAATGTACACACAGCCATCAGTAGCACTTTATCCATAAGCTCAGCTGTACAGCCTCATGACTCTCTCCCATTCTCCCATTGCCCCATAGCTGCAGTTATCACCACCCTCTCTAATTATGCCTTTCACTAGCGCAGCTAGTTGAGGGGAGACCTATACTATCCACACCAGCCCTTCATGGCCATGCCATACTAAGGACTTAGCTCCCACTCAGCCAATTGACAGGAATATGCAGGCAGATAGAGGGGTTCACCGGTTCATCACGCAGGGGCTCTGCCACCACTTGAAGCCTGCAGGGTTCCATTTATGTGGCAACACATGTAAAGAATGCCGCGGAGAGCGCCTGATAAAGGATGGTTGACTGTAGAAGACTTTGTTTGGTCTGTTGTTAACCCTTATGTGAAGGAATGCCTCTCTGGTCTTTTCTCTGACAACATACACCCAGGATACATTCCTCTCGAGTTATTAGGTGTCTATCTTTCCTCGTCTCCTCAATGTAATGTGATGTGCTGTGATGTTAGGTGTATCCTCGAAAATTGAGGATTGTTGTTGATTTGTTTTGTAGAAAAACAAATGGGATGGTCGTATTTTATTTTGTGCAGAGCTTGGTACTCAAGCTTGTGGCTCAACTAGGCATGAGGGTAATTCTAAAATCTACGTCAAGGGATTCAGGTTTGAGGCTGAGAGCTTTGAATAATCATATTTTGCATGTCAGATATTTTCTGTTTAGGGATTTCCCATGTCAAAGGACCCAGGAGCATTTCAAATTGGGTGTCAAATAAAAGCTAAGAGACCCTATTTGTTTTAAATGAAGGCATATATACATTTTTATCTAAAACACTTTATTTTAAGGGGTCCATATCACAGTGTAATTACATGTATAATAACACTAACAAGCATTGTAGATAATTGTAATAACTCATAGTTACACTGTAATAAAATGTAACTGGTGGTAATTGCAGTCAGTAATTACAGAGGTGTAACAACAAGTGCTTGTCACCATGCTTGTTACAAATGGGCAAGTTTCCACTAAATTCCCCAATTTAGTGTTTTATTTCTTACTCAGCAGCATCTGATTCAGTAATAACTATCACTAGGTTGTAATCGGTTGTGGACAGAGACGCTGGATGTTCCGAGACTACATGGGCTCTAATTATCTTCCTGCAAAAGCACACTTCAAAATTTCCTCTCAATGTTGTTGCTGGCACTTGCCTCCAAAAAGTGTACCATCTGGGTTAACTTGGTTGAATTCACAGAAACAGATAAGATGTAGGTCAACCTCACTGTCTGGGGTCTACCATACGGGTGTCATCCTCAAGTCAAACCAAGTCAAGTCAAATCTAATCAAATCACATGTTATTGGTCACATACACATGGTTACCAGATGTTAATGCGAGTGTAGCGAAATGCTTGTGCTTCTAGTTCCGACAGTGCAGTAATATCTAACAAGTAATCTAACAAATTCACAAAGACTACCTTATACACACAAATGTAACAAAAAACGCCCGAGTTACACCAGGAACGCACAATCCCTCCATCAGTGTTCAGACTGTCCCCAATAGGCTGCGAGGGGCTGGACTGAGGGCTTGTAGGCCTGTTGTAAGGCAGGTCCTCACCAGACATCACCAGCAACAACGTTGCCTATGGGCACAAACCCACCGTCATTGGACCAGACAGGACTGGCAAAAAGTGCTCTTCACGGTGAGACAGTATAATCGGCTGTGACTATAATCGAAGAGAATTCTCTTGCTAGATAATGCGGTTGGCATTTGAATGTAAGGAATTCTAGATCAGGTGAACAAAAGGACTTGAGTTCCTGTATGTTTTTATGATTACACCATGAGTCGTTAATCATAAGGCACACACCCCTGTCCTTCTTCTTACCAGAGAGATGTTTGTTTCTGTCAGCGCGATACGTGAAGAAACCGGGTGGCTGTAGGTAGAGTGAGCCACGCTTCCGTGAAACAGAGAATGTTACAATCTCTGGTGACTCTCTGGAAGGCAACTGGTGCCCTAATTTCGTCCACCTTGTTGTCTAGAGCTTGGACCTTGGCGAGTAATATGCTCGGAAGTGGTGGATGGTGTGCTTGCCTTCTAAGTCGGACCAGTAGGCTGCTCCGTCTGACTCTCCTGTGGCGACTGCGTTGTTTTTGGTCGGCCTCTGGGATAAGATCCCATGTTCAGGGTGCAGGTCCGAACAAAGGATTCGCTTCAGGAAAGTCATAATGTTGGTAAATTGACGTCGCTTTTATATCCAATAGTTCTTCCCAGCTGTGTATAATAACACTTGGGCTAACAATGTAAGAAAGTTGGTGTCATCCTCAAGTGGGAGGATAAACACACAAGTACACCACAGAGTACAAGTAAAAACTGTGTAAGTAGAATGCAATTACTAGGTGTTAAATGGGATTACGCTAGTCAATACTTACTTGTGATTAATGTGTACTTACATAGTACATTACCCATCCTGACAATCTGGCCCTAATTGCAAACCTTCTGGAAGCACCATACAACTGAGAAAATAAACACACTAGTACATGACAAGAGTACATATAATATCTGCATACGTACAAAAGCATTGTCGCTAGTTGTAACACAGGATTTACCTGTGTAAAGCGTGAAATAATGGGGATCAAGGGAACTTTAAAGTTACCTATGAGCTATTTCTATATAATTACCTACTACTCATTACCAAGTTGAAATACCTACAAACAAAAGGTGAGCTTCTCCATTAGTCAACTTTATTGCAATATGTAACAAGACCTTACATTTCTTTGAAAATTACAAGATGAAACAAAGATATAGACCTACTCTATAACATAAACCTAACTATTATAGTGGTGGTGAGTAGTAGTCTAGGGGTGCATTCCTAAATTCCAAAAAATCTACTCCAATTTCAGAGCATTCATACGGCCAAAGCGACCAGTGTGCGCTCAGAACGCTCCGAGAGCGAAACACTTTGAATTTAGGCAACCGACAATCTGACAAAGCTTAGGAACTGAAATTTAGGAACGGCCAGAGCTGAGCGCACTCTGGATTGTCTTTTCTT
Organism: Oncorhynchus masou masou; assembly: GCF_036934945.1. NCBI lineage: Eukaryota > Metazoa > Chordata > Actinopteri > Salmoniformes > Salmonidae > Oncorhynchus > Oncorhynchus masou. The sequence continues at coordinate 39,795,086 of NC_088223.1, read as the reverse complement.
CCCTTTTTAACATGACAAGTAACAATGGAAATCATCAACTCTGTCTCTGTCTTCATCTGTTTCTTTGTTGTAAGCATTTCCCCATCCTGTGGTCTGAAACCTTGTGGTATTATAGAAGATTGTAGCTTTGACAATTTTGATGACCCTATACTGTAACGGGTTTCTTCCAATTCCTCCTCTGACGAAGAGGTGGAACAAGGATCGGACCAAAATGCAGCATGGTTCGTTAGATACATCTTTAATGATGAAGAAAACATGAACAATACAAAACAACAAACGTCGAAAACCGAAACAGCCCTGACTGGTGCAACAAACACAGAGACAGGAACAATCACCCACAAACACACAGTGAAACCCAGGCTACCTAAATATGGTTCCCAATCAGAGACAACGATAATCACCTGACTCTGATTGAGAACCGCCTCAGGCAGCCATAGAATAATCTATACACCCCACACAACCCCAAGACGAAACACGCTACAAATAAACCCATGTCACACCCTGGCCTGACCCAATAAATGAAGATAACATAATAAATATAGACCAGGGCGTGACATATACTAGTTATCATCATAATGATTTCTATATTTTAGGGCTGCTACTTGGCTAGTTGTTGTGTTATCCCGCTAGCAATAATAGTAATAATAGTAATAGATAAATAACTAAATAACTAATTGCACTGATGCATCCAATGACATATATGAACCCTGGATTGCTGATGCTGTATATTGGCCATTGAGAGGCTTTGAAACCACCGGTAGGCCATATTGGCACGACCTAGTAGTAGTGGTGGGAAAAGTAGCCAACAATCATACTTGAGTAAAAGTAAAGATACCTTAATAGAAAACAACTCAAGTAAAATCACCCAGTAAGATACTACTTGAGTAAAAGTATAAAAGTATTTGGTTTAAAATATACTTATGTATCAAAAGTAGAAGTATGAATCGTTCCAAATTCCAGATAGCAAACCAGATAGCACCATTTTATTTATTATTTATTTATTTACAGAAAGCCACTGGCACACTCCAACATTCAGACATAATCTACAAACAAAGCATGTGTGTTTAGTGAGTCCGCCAGATCAGAGGCAGTAGGGATGACCAGGGATGTTCGGTTGATACGTGCGTGAATTTGACTATTTTCCTGTCCTGCTAAGCATTCAAAACCAGTACTTTTGGTTGTCAAGTAAAATGTATGGAGTAAAAAGTACAATATTAAGGAATGTAGTTAAGTAAAAGTAGTCAAAAATATAAATAGTAAAGTAAAGATACCCCAAAAAAACGACTTAAGTGGTACTTTATAATATTTTTACTTAAGTACTTTACACCACTGCCTAGTAGGAGAGTCCCTCCGTAGGAATGAATGGAATTCTACAGTCTTTCAATTAAATGTTTCAAGGACAAAATCACAGTTGTTTTAGTATTTTTGTTGTTGTTGTAGTGGGGACAGTAATTTATAGTACTCTCAAAAACATATATACTTTAAGGAAAAGGTGTATATATTTTTTTCCATTTTTATTTTAATGTTAATTAAGCTCACTTAATCTGATTTAAAAGTATGGTGTCTGTAATATAATAAATGTGTCAAAACGAATGTAGACGTTAATAAATGTATTTCTATAGCTTCCAAAACACTTGTTTACAATTGAGACGGATGCACTGTGGCTTCAATACAGTGCCCCCTGTCAGTCATCCAGGGTTCATACACATAATTGAATGCATCCCATCCAAAAGTGAGAATGTTCCTCAACGGTGAAACCCTTAGAAGGCTACATGGAATAAGAGTTTGTCTTATAAATATGTTAAGTGCATTTATAAACCATTATTCAACCGAGCTTAACAGGCTTTATTAATGTGTCTAATTCTGCGTCGTCCATTAATTCCAAGATAATGTACAGAACGACTGTGTTTATCCCTTACTTATTTTTTTTTAATTCTTCAAGCTCTGTCAAGTTGATTGTTAATCATGGCAAGACAGCCATTTTCAAGTCTTGCTATAGATTTTCAAGGCAATTTAAGTCAAAAGTGTAAACTAGGCCACTCAGGAACATTCAAATTCATCTTGGTAAGCAACTCCAATGTAGACTTGGCCTTGTGTTTTAGGTTATTATCCTGCTGAAAGGTAAATTTGTCTGTGCTTAGCTGTATTTCCTAGTCCTTGTTGATGACAAGCATACCGATAACACGATGCAGCCACCACCATGCTTGAAGATATGGAGAGTGGTACTCAATGATGTGTTGGATTTGCCTCAAAAATAACTTTGTATTCAGGACTTAAAGTTAATTTCTTTGCCACCTTTTTTGCAATATTACTTAAGTGCCTTGTTGCAAACAGGATGCATGTTTTGGAATATTTATATTCTGTACAAACGTCCTTCTTTTCACTCTGTCATTTAGGTTCGTATTGTAGAGTAACAACAATGTTGTTGATCCATCCTCATTTTTCTCATATCATGTCCGTTCAACTCTGTAACTGTTTTAAAGTCAACATCCGCCTCATGGTAAAATTCTTGACAAGTATCCTTCCTCTCCGGCAACTGGGTGAGGAAGGACGCCTGTATCTTCATAGTGACTGGGTGCATTGATACACCATCCAAAGCCTAATTAATAACTTTACCATGCTCAAAGGGATATTTACACATCTACCAATTGGTGCCCTTCTTTGCGAGGCATTGAAAAACCTCCCTGGTCTTTATGGTTTAATCTGTACTTGAAATTCACTACTTGATTGAGGGACCTTACAGATAATTGTATGTGTGGGGTAGTTATTCAAAAATCATGTTAACCACTGTTGTTGAACACGGAATGAGTCCATGCAATTTATTATGCGATTTGTTAAGCACATTTTTACTCCTGAATTGATTTAGTCTTGCCATAAATAAGACTCAAAACCTTTCCTGTGGACTTAGGGACATTGGTCCCTCAACAGTACAAATCGGGTCAAATCCTGATGGGGAGTGTCTGAGGACTGACGAAGTGTATCTCTTTCTGTTTACTAAACACTGGTTTCTCATGAGATTACAGATTATTCAGGAAGGTGGTATGTGTGAGTGTGTGTGTCTTCTATTTCAGCTCCTGATGCAACGGTCCAGACAACCTCTCTTTATCTCGGCTACAGTGTCTGGACTGAGGAAAGGTTACAAGCACTGCAGCACTGCTGGAGTCATCATCAGGCTGGTAATTCAAACCTGCTGTTTTAAGGGCACACACAGGCACGCGACTGGAATGGGGTCAGAGGTAGAGGGCTGGGGGGTGGGTATCTAATCTTAAATTAACTGCGCTGGAGTGCTTTGTGGGGAAGATCAAAGGAGCGTTTGTAGTTCAGCTATTGTCCACCATCTCTGGGGGTAGATTGGTTTTTAAAGAGGGGCAAAAGCCACTGCTCCTATAGGGTGGGGTAGTGGGTTATCGGTCAAGGCTGTGTGCTATCTGCACGGAAGTTGCCGGTGAAGTTGATCAAAGCTAGCAGAGAACGATAGTCAAAAATCTGCAAGAAGATGATGGAATTCTCGGAAGGTGAGGACTTCTAATATGTCTTGTCGTCTGTGCTATAATTGTTGATAGATGAGTATTTGCTAGAATGAACTCCATATTCGTAAGTCTTTATATGATGTATTGCAGTAGATAGTGTTAAACCAATATTGTTGAATCAGCTGAATAAATATTGTGTTTTATTTGATGACTAATCCAAATCAAAGAAGAGGCCACAAAAACAATAATGTGAGTCGAGAAAACTTTGCCAATTTCACAAAGACCTGCTGATTCCAATTGTGTTTTACAGGACTTGGGTTACAACCCCTCTTCCTCACCCTGGCCCACCTACAGATTAAGAAACTGTATAAATTGAATTCCGATAAATCATCCTTATGCCATGTGCTCTCTCCATCCTCCGTGGTCATTCTGGGAATGGCTGTGGAACGCCGGTATACTGTAGGAAATCTGGGATTGGAGTGTAATGGATCGTTGCGCTGGAAATAAGGCTGGGATAGAATGTAACATTCTGAGACAAGGCTCTGATATATTGATTTATCGAAGCTGTGGAATATATTCCAACGGGTGGGAGCCCAACACAAGGCAAGAATTAATCTCAGTCAACCCAACAGATAGTTTGAGATATTTTACCTCCACTCAGAGAGTACCCTCATTGTGATTAACATGGGGTTTGAAGCTTTCCAGTAATAAATGCAGACTGAGTGTACAAAACATTAAGAACACCTTCCTAATACAGATTTGCACCCCCTTTTGCTCTCAGAACAGCCTCGATTTGTCGGGGCATGGACTCCACAAGGCATCAAAGGGTTCCACAGGGACGCTGGCCCATGTTGACTCCAATGCTTCCTACAGTTGTGTCAAGTTGGCTGGGTGTGGACCTCTACTCTGAATAGTTCTCTCCATCTCATCCCACAGATGCTCAATTGGATTGAGATCTGGTGACTGGGCAGGCCACTGCAGTAAGCTGAATTTACTGTAATGTTGTTGGAACCATTCCTGAATAATCCTAGCCTTGTGGCATGGGGCATTATCCTGCAGATGGATACACTGCTGCCATGAAGGGATGCACCTGATTGGTAATGATGTTCAGATATCCTGTGGCATGCAAACGTTGCTCCACTTTTATCAAGGGAACCAAGTTGTGCCATGAAATCACACCCCGCACCATCACCACCACCAGCCTGCAATGACCCATTTTCTACCAATGGCTGGATGTCATTTGGGTGGTGGACCATTCTTGATACACAGAGGAAACTGTTGAGTGTGGAAAAATAGCAGACTTGCAGTTATTGACAAACACAAACCGGTGTCCACACCCTGTTCAAAGGCCCTTAAATCTTTTGTTTTGCCAATTCACCCGCTGAATGGCACACTCACACACACACACACACACACACACACACACACACACACACACACACACACACACACACACACACACACACACACACACACACACACACACACACACACGTCTCAATTGTCTCAAGGTTTAAAAATCCTCCTTTATTAACCTGTCTCCTCCACTTCATCTACACTGATTGAAGTGGATTTAACAGGGGACATCAATAAGGGATCATAGCTGTCACATGGATTCACCTGATTAGTCAATGTCGTGGAAATGTTTTGTACACTCAGTATATAACTTGTGTATGATTCATCATATACATAGATTGATTCATCAGAGATAGGATCATCTGTATTGCTAATTCTATTTTTCAGTAGAAGTAAGTCCACACATACAATTTTACAAATCTAGTCAGTGTTGTTTTAAAGTGATTCAGGTAAAAAAGAAAACGTAGAACTTATTTAATTTCACCACTGAGGGCCTCTATAGTTACACTGCCTGGCCCGTGACTGCCACCTGTTGGAGGCAGAGTTTAACTACATCCCTAACTTTACGCCAACAAAGGTCAATTCACTTTGGCCCCCATCTACTGTAATTTACTATGGTCTTTCACTGAACACATGTCACTTGGCTAAAACAATACAGTCAGGTTCAATATGCTCAAAGACAAACTTTGGCCTAGTTACTAAAATCACTAGGCTTCATGAATTTGTCAACTCCTGGTCTCTTTGAAAGGGGCCAAAACTTGAAAAACTGTTAAAGAGCAGTAAAATGGTGACTGGGCTCTGTGTTTGTGTGTGAGCTGCGTTTACGGTGCATGGGCCCCTAAGAGCTGTGACAAGGGAGTGTGGGTCCAGACATGCTGTCTGGAGGAGGTCCCGTCACTCATCGCCCCGGCTTTCTGAGAGGGGAGGGAGGGGACACAGGGCTGGGGGATATCTGTGGCCGCATATGGTCCTCTGCCTTTGTCCAGTGGGCCTGGGGTAGTAGGGAGGCGAACGGGTCGGTCTGTGGCTGCATATGGTCCTCTGGGAGAGGGCATTGTCAGTCTGCTCATGGTCCTATAAGGTAGAAATAGGGAGGGGAAAGGTGGGGAGAGGGCTGAGTCTGCCTGGCCTGTCTATGGTCTTCTGTCTTTTTGGTGTAGTACTGTAGCTGGAAAGGAAGGTTCCGTCCATTGGGGTTGGGAGGGGGAGGAACAGTCTATTTTCTTTCTGCCTGCCTACAGTCTTCTGTAGTCGATCAAGTTTTCTTTGGGCCATGGCTAGAAGGGGAAGGCAAGGGCTGTCCCCCGTTCCTCCTTATGGTCTTAGGACAGAACAGAGAGGGTCCACTGGTGCTGAGGTAGTGCAGAACGGAATAGGTTGTGTCCGCCTGGTGCTTTATCCTCTAGGGTAGTGGGGATGGTAGAGGGTTGTCACTGTGCCTGCCTTCAATTTTCTGTCCTATGAGTAGCGGGAGTCCACAGGGCCCTGCTCTTTACCCTAGTAGAAAACTGGAGACAAGCCAGATACTGTGACACAGTTCCACAATTTACTCACATGTCAGGGCACGTGTGTGTGTGTGCGTGTGTGTGTGCATGTGTGTGTGCGTGCGTGTTTGTGTGTGTGTGCGTGCGTGTGTGTGCATGTTTGCATGCGCGCGTGCGTGAGTGTGTGTGTGTGAGAGAGAGTCTGTGTCACACTTGATGCCCACGAGAAGTCATGTCATATCCTGCATTAGGAAGATTTAACTGGAGACAGGAAAGTCCCCATGGAACTCAAAACTCAATGGAAAGATGTGTTGCACTTCAAATAATACTTAACCTGACCTTGGCTGACTCCTCAGATAAACATGCTACATAGAAGCCAGATGACAGTATAATGTACAGCGTCATTCAGCTTCACATTCATTTGGCTGCTAACTGCAGTCCATGAACAGTCAGTCATAAACATATGCATATATTCCATTTAAACAGCATGCGATCTGTTCTGACACTGATCTATAATCGTAGCAGTTTTACCACACTTTCAGTCTGCCCCCAATGTGGAAATTCCTTTTTCCTGTTTACCACCAGATGGCCCCACAGTACATCGTATTAGACTACCCACCAAAGGATCTTTGAGGGATGAAAGTCAGTCACTGTACTACTACTAAGTCACTAACCCTCAAGCTATTTCCAAAATTCTAAAGAAACACAACACTATAAGTGCTTATGCTACATGGTGTCTTAAAATGGGTATCCATTTACATATTGTGCATAGAGATAGCACCCGGGGAGGCGATCACGTCAGAATGTGTGTCACGTCAGAACGTGAAATTGATCCTGAAAACATCTGCATGTAAAAAAGGTGTTGGTGTGTTTGGTGTTTCTAAAGCCGTTGTGTGTGTGTGTGTGTGTGTGTGTGTGTGTGTGTGTGTGTGTGTGTGTGTGTGTGAGGGGGGGGGGAGCTTGGAGGAGAGAAGATATGGTCTTAAAGGGACATTTCCCTGCTGATCTTTCACTGTATGTCCATTAACCCTATCAGTCCCAAGAACCCACTTACCATTTATCTGACTTTCATTTATCTGCATGTCCAACACTCATATTTAGCCTCTGGAAGACCAGGGCTACAAGTAGAACACAACACAATTCGACATAAACAGTTGCAGAAAGAAAGGCCAGCCAAAGCAAAAAGCTGACAAAAAAAGGATTTATATGAAGTACAGAAATGGTTTGCTCAGTGGGAAATTAATATCCAACTAATCAGTGACAACTGTGTGGAGTTTGTGACAGCAACATCGTAAGCTTATTATAGTGCTACAGACACTATGTCCTTGGATTTCCTATGATCCTCTATGTAGAAGAACCCCTTACATTCTGACGGCTCTTGTGTAGCTTGTGAGCGTCACAGAGGAAAACGCAAGCTTTTTTTCATAGACAGCTTTTAATAGTTTGTAGCTCCGACCATTCGTACTCGCTCAAATTCCGTGGTCCGGTTCCCTTTTGTAGGGCAATGTGAACACACTCGACTACTGCAACACCATTTCTCCAGCTATAACCCCTCACATTGGTTCCGCAAAAGAGAGGATGGTGATGTGCAGGTTCGCAGAAAACAACTTGTGCTGATTTTGAATATAGATAAGCAATTGATAAGGATGCACAGAGATAACAAAATATGTAAGGCGTTTTGTACTGACACGATGTGCAGATTATTTGCTTGCAATATAGGCTAACAGGTTCACGCTGTTTATTCTATTGTGGAGTTTAAATAGTATAAGAAGACAACATATTTGGTGAATCAATGCTAGCGCTAATTTTCAATTACAGTACAATTTTCAATTACAGTATTATTTAATCTGCATTTACTCTTCTGCTATTTATTTATTCTGCTCTTTATTATTTACTATTATGTCTTCACCAATCGATTCGCTTCCAAAATGTAAGTAGGTATATCGAGCTGTCCGATTACACGTTCTGATGGAGTAGCTTGTCCCGCACAAACCCAGAGTGCATTGAGTGAACATTGGAAAAATACCTTGGCCACAAAATAGGTGAAGTGAACTGGCAAAATAGTTGAGTCCTCATTCAAAGGCAAGGGCAATGTCAATACAAAGAGAAGTGAGTTCTTTAGCTTTTTTTATTTTTAAGAGTTCACTTGGATGTGCAAATTACCAGCAAGCACGGGCTCCTGAGGTAACATTTCTTCGGATTTAGAAGTTGAGCAGAGGTAACGTGGCCAACTTATCTAGCTAGCTAACAAGCTTGCGATCTACATTTGTTTATCTAAACCAAAATCGAGCAAGCTTTCCCCTTATGAAAAAGATAGTGCAGTAAAGGGAAAGGGGGATACCTAGTCAGTTGTACAACTGAATGCGTTCAACTGAAATGTGACTTCCGCATTTAACCCAACCCCTCTGAATCAGAGAGGTGCGGGGGGCTGCCTTAATCGAGATCCATGTCATCGGCGCAGGGAACAGTATAACTGCAGTTAGAGTGCAGTATAATTGCATTGTGCTGCAAATACTGCTTCCAAATAACACCTTTTATTTACGTCAGTAAGTTAGAGTAAATGCAGTTCAGCTGCAGTACACTGCAATTATTCTGCAATTACAAAATACCACAGTCGACTGCAGCTAGTGCACTTTTACTGCAGTTTCAAAACTGCAACCGTTTTTTGTAAGGGTCAAAATACACTGGTTAGAAATTCCAAAGCAAATTAGTGTAATTAGCCAGCTGCTATCTGGCAATCTGATTTTCTAACATTGCAAGCTTACATAAGGTCACGTTAGCTACAGTCTACTGGACCGTATCTAACCGTTAGCTAGCTAATTAACTACTGCAGAGGGTAACGTGACTGGCCTACGTGTTCTATTTACAGAGTCCGATCCCATCAACATCTGCAGTGGCAACAACATCAAGCTCAGCACCAGGAACTAGTGTAAGTCACCTTTGCTAAGTCTTTCCATGACTCCACCATGAGCAAATAAGTATATGGTGCTAAGAATAAGAATTTGTTGTCATGGTTGGTGTGTTTATAAGTAGGCTACAACTTCTCCTGTAGTTTTCTCTGTATTATGGAGGCTTAGTTGATTGTTCATGCAAAAGCAGAGTTATTATTAAGGAGGGGATGGTGGTGATTACTGACTGGTGTCTGAAGGTTGGAATGCATGATCTATTGACAAGAGGTGGATGGGTGGGTACAGTACCGTGTTTTAGTGTCTATTGATGGGGACAAAAAAGTGGTAAAGTGTTGACTAATCACTGACTAGTGTACATCCTACAGTCTAATCCTGCTGATGATGATGATGATGATGATGATGACGCTGATGACCTTGACACCAGCTTTAGTAGTACAGATCCTGTAGACCTATTGGATGAACGCTCAATACCCTGCCCTGAACTTTAGTCACTGTCACTAGCCAGCAACCACCCGGTTACTCAACCCTGCACCTTAGAGGCTGCTGCCCTATGTACATAGACATGGGACACCGGTCACTTTAATACTGCTTACATACTGTTTAACCCACTTCATACACACTATATATACAAAACTAGGTGGAAACTATGCAGAAACCCTTTCAAATGAGTGGATTTGGCTATTTCAGCCACACCCGTTGCTAACAGGTGTACAAAATCAAGCACACAGCCTTGCATATCCATAGACAAACATTGACAGCAGAATGGCTCACAGAACGGTACCGCGAGTGCTGAAGCGCGTAGCGAGTACTAATTGGCTGTCCTCGGTTGCAACGCTCATCACCGAGTTCCAAACTGCCTCTGGAAGCAACGTCAGCACAGGAAGTGTTTTTTTTCGGGAGCTTCATGAAATGGCTTTCCTTGGCAGAGCAGCCGCACACAAGACTAAGATCACAATGCGAGAAGCGAAGCGTTGGCTGGGGTGGTGTAAAGCTTGTAGTGGAAACGCATTCTCTGGAGTGATGAATTACGCTTCACCATCTGTCAGTTCAACAGACAAATCTGCGTTTGGCGGATGCCAGGAGAATGTTACCTGCCTGAATGTATAGCGCCAACTGTAAAGTTTGGTGTAGGAGGAATAATGGTCTGGGGCTGTTTTTCATGGTTCGGGCTAGGCCCCTTAGTTCCAGTGAAGGGAAACCTTAATGCTACACCATACAATGACATTCTAGATGATTCTGTGCTTCCAACTTTGTGCCAACAGTTTGGGGAAGGCCCATTCCTGTTTCAGCATGACAATGCCCCCGTGCAAAAAGCAAGGTCTATACAGGAATGTTTGTTGAGATCAGTGTGGAATAACTTGACTGGCCTGCACAAAGCCCTCACCTCAACCCCATCGAACACTTTTGGAATAAAGTGGAACCCAGTCTGCGAGCCATATCAGTGACCTGACGTCACTGATGCTCTTGTGGCTGAATGGAAGCATGTCCCCACGGCAATGTTCCAACATCTAGTGTAAAGCCTTCCCAGAAGAGAGAAGAGTGGAGCTGTTATAGCAGAAAAGGAAAACCAACTCCATGTTAATGCCCATGATTTTCAGATGTTCGACCAGCAGGTGTTCACATGTTTTTGGTAATGTAGTGTATATATACGATACCGTTCAAAAGTTTGGGGTCACTTAGAAATGTCCTTGTTTTTTAAAGAAAAGCACATTTTCTGTCCATTAAAATAACATCAAATTGATCAGAAATACAGTGTAGACATTGTTAATGTTGTAAATGACTTGTAATTGGAAATGGCAGATTTTTCTATGGAATATCTACATAGGCGTACAGAGGCCCATTATCATCAACCATCATTCCAGTGTTCCAATGGCATGTTGTGTTAGCTAACCCAAGTTTATCATTTAAAAAGGCTAATTGATCATTAGAAAACCATTTTGCAATTATGTTAGCACAGCTGAAAACTTTTTTTTGGATTAAAGAAGCAATAAAACTGGCCTTCTGTAGGCTAGTTGAGTTTCTGGAGCATCAGCAGTTGTGGGTTCAACTACAGGCTCAAAATGACCAGAAACAAATAACTTTCTTCTGAAACCCTTCAGTCTATCCTTGTTCTGTGAGAAATTGCCAAGAAACGGAAGATCTCGTACAACGCTGTGTACTACTTCCTTCAGAGAACAGCGCAAACTGTCTGTAACCAGAATAGAAAGAGGAGTGGGAGGCCCCGGTGCACAACTGAGCAAGAGGACAAGTACATTAGAGTGTCTAGTTTGAGAAACAGGTGTCTCACAAGCCCTCAACTGGCAGCTTCATTAAATAGTACCCGCAAAACACCAGTCTCAATGTCAACAGTGAAGAGGCGACTCCGGGATGCTGGCCTTCTAGTTAGAGTTTCTCTGTCCAGTGTCTGTGTTCTTTTGCCCATTTTAATATTTTCTTTTCATTGGCCAGTCTGAGATATGGCTTTTTCTTTGCAACTCTGCCTAGAAGGCCAGCATCCAGGACTCGGCTCTTTACTGTTGACATTGAGACTGGTGTTTTGCGGGTACTATTTAATGGCAGTTGAGGACTTGTGGGATGTCTGTTTCTCAAATTAGACACTCTAATGTACTTGTCCTCCTGCTCAGTTGTGCACAGGGGCCTCCTACTCCTCTTTCTATTCTTGCTTAGAGCCAGGGTAAATGGGTCAACCTAGATATCCTGCAATATCGTGGCAGATAGGAACATCGTTGAGACAATGGTCCATTGAACAAGGACCACCATATCTACTCACTGCTAGTGTGATCATGCAATCGGCAAAACACAAAGGCCACAATAATTTGTACAAAAACATGACTCCATGCATTGTTAGATCAGACAACCGGCTCAATCAACCAATGTCATTGGTTGAACTTTTCCGGTGAGAAAAATATATAATACCGCTATGGTGCACAATTATGCCTTAAACATCTCTCATCACTCATAATTATGTAGGGAGACTGGAAAAACACCCCAAATAGTGTCAAGGGGTAAAGTTTCCCTTTAAGCATCATTGTATATAATTTTATATGCATGTTTATATGGTACAACTGGAATTGAAAGAAATGATAAATCTCTCTCTCTGCCCTCTAGCAGTGTAATTGTGTGTACGCTACACTATTTCCCTGTGAAAAGAGTAGAAACAATCTGGTGACCTGCAAAAGGGATGTTGTAACCTTATACTTTAAAAAATATATATTTTGTATCTTCAAAGTGGTAGGCAAATCAAATTGTTGTGTAAATCAAATCCCCCCCCCCCCCCCCAAAAAAAAATATATATTCCAGGTTGTAAGGCAACAAATTAGGAAAATTGCCAAGGGGGTGAAAACTTTTGCAAGCCACTGTATGTACTCATTCATTGTCTGTCATTAAGATTCCTCACCTTTATCCCTGGTAGCCCCGAGCTTCCCTGTGGTCCAGCTGGACAGGCAGCAGGGCGCTGCAAACAAACAAACAGACAGACACAGACATTACATTATCACTACACCTGCAAGGGGCTCACCTCCTATTCGATAGCGACTGACCGAAGAACACCTAAGCTACCAATTTTCCACATACAGGTTTGTCATAATTAAATGACAACAACAGTTGTTAAAAAAGAAGGAAAAAAAGAAAGAAAAAGAAGTGTGAATTAAGCTGAAGTGTAGTTATTGCAGCAACATTAGGCTCTGAAGCACTTAGTCCATGGCTCTCCAACCCTGTTCCCGGAGAGCTACCGTCCTGTAGGTTTCCACTCCAACTCTACTCTAGAACACCTGATTATAATAATTAGCTGGTTGATTAAACTGAACCAAGTTGTTATAAATGGGGGTTGGGGCGAAGGAAAAGGGTTGGAGACCCCTGACCAAGCAGACCATGTGAAAGATGGTTTAACCATGTGAAAGATGGTTTAACCATGTGAAAGATGGTTTAACCCTGTGAAAGATGGTTTAACCCTGTGAAAGATGGTTTATTTATTTATTTTGTATTTAACCAGGTAGGCCAGTTGAGAACAAGTTCTCATTTACACCTGCGACCTGGCCAAGATAAACTAAAGCAGTGCAACATAAACAACACAGAGTTACACATGGAGTAAACAAACATACAGTCAATAACAATAGAAAAGTCTTTATATACAGTGTGTGCAAATTAAGTAGGATTAGGGAGGTAAGGCAATAAATAGGCCATAGCGGCCAGAGGTCCGGACAACAGGCCCTCCGATTTGTCACATGGAACCCTGTCAGAGAAGTAGTTGGTGAACCAGGCGAGGCCAAGGCTGTTAAGTCTGGCAATAAGAATGCTGTGATTGACAGAGTCGAAAGCCTTGGCCAGGTCGATGAATACGGCTGCACAGTAATGTCTTTTATCGATGGCGGTTATGATATCGTTTAGGACCTTGAGCGTGGCTGAGGTGCACCCATGACCAGCTCGGAAACCAGATTGCATAGCGGGGAAGGTACGGTGGGATTAGAAATGATCGGTGATCTGTTTGTTAACTTGGCTTTCAAAGACTTTAGAAAGGCAGGGAAGGATGTATATAGGTCTGTAACAGTTTGGGTCTCGGGTGTCTCCCCCTTTGAAGAGGGGGAGGACCACGGCAGCTTTCCAATCTTTAGGGATCTGAGCCAATACGAAAGAGAGGTTGAAGAGGCTAGTAATAGGAGTTGCAACAATTGCGGCAGATAATTTTAGAAGGAGAGGGTCCAGTGTTTATGTGCCGGTCAAGGGCAGTGAGGTCTGGAGTGAACCAATGGCTATATCTGTTCTTAGTTCTACATTTTTTGAATACTTATATGACTATGGGTGACACTGCAACTTGTATACTACTCTATAGACGTCATGTCATATTGCAGATACATAGTCAGTGACGGCACATTAACTTTGTATAAACACTATAACCGACAATGCAATGCTTCTTGGGATTTCTATCTTATTTGATGTTTGGGAATGGTGGTGAGGAACGGTGAATGTCAGTACTGAACAATGTGCAGCTTTTTGGGTGTGAGGAGCACATTACACGACTGCCACAGAAGAAACAAAGAAAGGCAATTCCCTATTCACAAGAGTATGAGAGTTGCTATGGTTACCGCACTACAGTACAACAATGACTGACAGATTTAATATGACTAAGAAAGAATCCAGGAAGGCTGTACCTGATAATTATCACAACACCCCGTCCAGCTGTCAAATACAGCCGTCAGTTTACTGTAAATCAACAGAGCGAATATGTACACTTTACTCTCAAAATTCCCCTTCACATTCCCTGATCAATCAAGTCCATCGTAATAAAGAGGCCTAGGCTGTGGAAAGACTCAGAGACATAGAAACCCCCACGTCCTGCACATTCCCCAAATTCATCCCCCAGCGTTCCCTAATGTCTCTTTTGGAGGTTTGGAGGCTTGTGTGAGCCCCTGCCAGCAGTACCGCTTCCAAGCAGCGCTCCGTAAATATTTGCACTCGGACGCAGCCAAGTTGACTTAACGCGGCGCACGATGTTCCCAGAGTAGGGCATCAGTGAGAGGCTTGGGTTTCAGGCAGCACTGAGCACCTCTTGTCCCACCATCTTACGCCAAGGGAGTCATTCAACACAGACTTCTGAACAGACATCCCTGGCAAAAAGGTAAATAGCCACATGAGAGAGCGCTGTGGTTTTCTCTCTGTGGAGGCAGACACTGACACACGTACTCTACTATGAGATGGTCTGGTGGTGTGCTGTCGATGAGCAGAGATAAGAACATTCTGGGTAGAGTGCCGGGTGGACACAAAGAATAACAGGAAGGACTGTTTCACTGGGCACAGACATCAATTCAACGTCTACTCAACGTTGGTTCAACGTAAATTAATTTAAATGACGTGGAAACAACGTTGATTCAGCCAGTGTGTGCCCAGGGGGTTTAAAAGCTCTGTTCTTCGTTCAATTTTGTTTTGGAGTGTGCTTCTAGTGACAGAGCACGTATCTAACCAACCTGGACTCAGAGGTAGCCATCAACATAGTAAAGGTTAATCTGGCCCTAATCTATGGATTTCACATGACTGGGAAAGCAGATATGCATCTGTTGGTCACAGATATCTTAATAAAAAGGTAGGGGCGAGGATCAGAAAACCAGTCAGTATCTGGTGTGACTCCCATTTGCCTCATGACGCGTGACACATCTCCTTTGCATAGAGTTGATCAGGCTGTTGATTGTGGCCTGTGGAATTTTGTCCCACTCCTCTTTAATGGCTGTGCGATGTTGCTGGATATTGGTGGGAACTGAAACATGCTGTCGTACACGTCCATCCAGAGCATCGCAAACATGCTCAACGGGTGAGATATCTGGTGAGTATGCAGGCTGGGCAATTTTCAGCTTCAAGGAATTGTGTACAGAGCCTTGTGACATGGGGCCGTGCATTATTATGCTGAAACATGAGGTGATGGCGGCGGATGAATGGCACGACAATGGCCTCAGGATCTCGTCATGGTATCTGTGCATTCAATTTGCCATCGATAAAATGCTATTGTTTTTATTGTCCATAGCTTCTGCCTGCCCATACCATAATTCCACAGCCACCATGGGACACTCTGTTTGTTCACAACGTTGACATCAGCAAACCACTCGCCCACACGATGCCATACATGCTGTCAGCCATCTCCACGGTACATATGAAACCAGTATTCATCATCAAAGGTGAGCTTTTGCCCACTGAAGTAGGTAGCGATGCCGACCCTGGTGAGGACGACGAGCACGCAGATGAGATGAGAAACCATCCCTGAGATGGTTTCTGACAGTTTTCTGACAATTCTTCTGTTGTGCAAACCCACAGTTTCATCTGCTGTCCAGGTGGCTGGTCTCAGATGATCCCGCAGGTGAAGAAGCCGGATGTGGAGGTCCTGGTGTGGTTACACATAGTCTGTGGTTTTGAGGTCTGTTGGACGTACTGCCACATTCTGTAAAATGACGTTGAAGTCTGTTTATGGTAGATAAATTAACATTCAATTCTCTTGCAACAGCTCTGGTGACATTCCTGCTGTCAGCATGCCAACTGCACACTCTCTCAAAACATGAGACATATTTGGCATACTGCACATTTTAGTGTGGCCTTTTCTTGTCCCAATCACAAGGTGCACCTGTGTAATGATCACGCTGTTTAATCATCTTATTTGTTTGCCACACCTGTCAGGTCGATTGATTATCCTGGCAAAGGTGAAATGCTCACCAACAGGGATGTAAACTAATTTGTGCACAACATTTGAGAGAAATAAGCTTTTTGTGCATACGGGAAATGATCTTTCATTTAAGCTCATGAAACATGGGACCAAGACTTTTCATGTTGCGTTAATATTTTTGTTTAGTATGGTATGTATACGTTTTTGGATGTCCTTTTTTTATTATGAATATTTTTTATTAATAATATCTTTACAACACACAACATATCACAGTAACCAAACACCAATAAACAAAAGACCACATGTAAACACATGAAAACGTTGATCTCTCTCCTCCTAATTTGACAAAAAAATGTAAATACAAATGTTGCATATACAGGAGGGTTGCAAAAAAACTTTAAAGAACAAGAAATAAATAAGTAATTAATATCATGAAATGGTAGAGTCATGATAAAATCGCTAGCAATTTCTCATTAGGTACATTACTGGTATTACAGTAAATGTACATATTATTGAATGTTATATTGATTTTGTATAAATAACTTTATCAATGTGATTAGTATTAATTCGATATTATAGATAACATTTTCCCCTGATTCAGTGGACAATTATTTTCATATTCCTTTAGATTCCCATTTACTTTTGCAGTCATCTTTTTCAAATTTGACAGTGGTCAATGACAGTTTGAGCCATTCTTCAAATGACTGCAAGTGCTCTTCTTTACAATGCCTTGAAATGACCCTTTTAACAATGAGAGTTAGTGACCTGAGGATGGAAGCGTTTGGTGTATTTTCTGGGAAGTTCATTCTCAGCAAGACAGAGGCTGCATTTGTATGTAATCCCATTCCTATTGCTCCTTGAAGTAGAGAGAATATTATTTTCCAATTTGATTCCAATTTAGGACACAACATATGAACAAGCCCAGCATCATCTTATTTACAGTGTATTTGGAAAGTATTCAGACCCCCTGACCTTTTCCGTATTTTGTTACTTTACAGCCTTGTTCTAAAATAGATGAAATAAAAACCTGTTTTCACTTTGTTATTTTGGGGTATTCTGTGTAGATTGATCAGGATAATTTTGTATTTAATCCATCCATACTGTCACGACTTCCGCCGAAGTCGGTCCCTCGTTCGGGCGGCGTTTTGGCGGTCGACGTCACCGGCCTTCTAGCCATCGCCGATCCACTTTTCATTTTCAACTTGTTTTGTCCTTGTCTTACACACCTGGTTTCATTCCCCCAATTACTTGTTCATTATTTAACCCTCTGTTCCCCCATGTTTGTTTGTGAGTGATTGTGTTGTATTTGTGAATATTTGAGTAAATTACGTTATTTACTCATATCTGCTGTACTGCGCTTGACTCCTCAACACCAACTACACACAGGCACTATTACACATACCTTATTTACATAAATATTCAGACATTTTGCTATGAGACTCGAAATTGAGCTCAGGTGCTTCCTGTTTCCATTTATCATCCTTGAGATGTTTCTAGAACTTGATTGGAGTCCACCTGTGGTAAATTCAATTGATTGGACACGATTTGGAAAGAAACACACTTGTCTATATAAATTCCCACAGTTGACAGTGCATGACAGAGCAAAAACCAAGCAATGAGGTCAAAGGAATTGTCCGTAGAGCTCCGAGACAGGATTGTGTCGAGGCACAGATCTGGGGAAGGGTACCAAAAAATGTCTGCAGGATTGAAGGTCTCCACAAAGGTCCATAATTCTAAAATGGAAGAAGTTTGGAACCACCAAGACTCATCCAAAAGCTGGCAAACTGGGCAATCGGGAGGGAAGGGCCTCAGTCAGGGAGGTGACCGAGAACCTGATGGTCACTCTGACAGAGCTCCAGAGTTCCTCTGTGGAATTAGGAGAACCTTCCAGAAGGACAACCATCTCTGCAGCACTCCACCAGTCAGGCCTTTATGGTAGAGTGGCCAGATGGAAGCCACTCCTCAGTAAAATGCACACGACAGCCCACTTGCAGTTTGCCAAAAGACACCTAAAGGACGAGATTCTCTGGTCTGATGAAACCAAGATGAACTATTTGGCCTGAATGCCAAGTGTCACGCCTGGAGGAAACCTGGCACCATCCCTACGGTGAAGCATGGTGGTGGCAGCATCATGCCGTGGGGATGTTTTTCAGCGGCAGGGACTGGGAGACAAGTCAGGATCAAGGGAAAAATGAACCGAGCAAAGTTCATAGAGATCCTTGACGAAAACCTGCTCAAGAGTGCTCAGGACCTCAGACTGGGGGCAAAGGTTCACCTTCCAAAAGCACAACAACCCTAAACACAGCCAAGACAACGCAGGAGTGGCTTTGGGACAAGTCTCTGAATGTCCTTGATTGGTCCAGCCAGAAACCGGACATGAAACCGACTGAAAATCTCTGGAGAGACCTGAAAATATCTGTGCAGCGGCGCTGCCCATCCAACCGGATAGAGCTTGAGAGGATTTGCAGAGAAGAATGGTAGAAACTCGCCAAATACAGGTGTGCCAAGCTTGTAGTATCATACCCAAGAAGAGTCAAGGCTGTCATTGCTGCCGAAGGTGCTTCAATAAAGTGCTTAGAAATGAGTCTGAATACTTATGTAAATGTGATATTTCTGGGAGTTTGTTTTTATACTGTTGCAAACATTTTTGCTTCGTCATTATGGGATGTTATGTGTAGATTGGTGAGGGGGGGGGCTAATTTAATCAATTTTAGAATAAGGCTGTAACGCAACAAAATGTGGAAAAAGTCAAGGGGTCTGAATACTTTCCGAATGCACTGTACATCTCTATCAAATTGTGCTATTGGTTGTACTTTTTTCCTTGTACATTTTAGGAGTCCAGTAAGATCTATTAATTATATTATACTGAACCATTTGTGTTAAGACTCTCTGCATGTTTTAAAGCAGATTTCCCACACTTTTTTCCATAACTTCAAATCTTTTCCCCATTTCTCGCTTAAGGGAAGGTGTAGTCCCCTTTTTTTTTCTTTTAAGAATTTATAAACCCTAGATCTTTTATGAAACTCTCCAATTTGTTCAAATCATTTTTTTTAAATGTAACTGTTCTATCTGCCAATTTGACTGCCTGTACAATCTGAATTATTCTAAAATGGTTGGTGAAGCCGGTCTTATTCTTTAATTCATTCAGACCCATAATTGTACCGTCTTTATACAAATCAGATGTAGCCAATATCTCCACAATACCAGTCTGTGATTAATTCGTATGTGTGGATATTTTTTTTTGGGGGGGGGGGGATGTCCCTTATCCAATGAATATATGTTACGAAATGCAATTGCCTACCCATCCACCTTGACCAACCACCCTTCTTATAAATAACATTCTGTTTTATTTAACCATACCAAACGTAACATATCATACTAATTTGAGTGTCCCGGATTTACATTTACTATGTTACGTCTATTCTATGAGACCAGGCTGATCTGACTGACAGACAAGTGTAATTGAACGAATCCAAGCAACCTCATCAGGCTGTGCAAAGATGTGAAACAGAAAACACTAACTTTGTCTGTCATTCAATGTGAAGAAAAAGGGTTCAGCGGAGTGAAAGCCTCAAATCAAAACAATGAAGACAAACAGACTTGACAGCTTGCCCAAAAGGGTTTAAAAGAAGTGACAAATGAAGAATGTACCGTGCCAGAGAAAGATAAGCTAGAGAAAGATAAGAGAATGGCAGTAAGGAAGACATGGGGTGCAGATTAAAATTGCAAAACAGCATACGTTCCAATCAAATAAGCTTTTATTTTCTTCAAAAACACAATCCCTCTGCTCAGCTGGGTAGAATAAATGGGAGATGTTAACCACCTAGGGAAATTCCCATGGAGGGAATGAATCCCTGTTATTTCACGGGGAAGAGGAAACTCTGCCTACATAGAGAGTTAGAGCTGCAATCCAAGGGCCTGTTCTGCTGGAGGGGGGACACCGAGGGATCTGGACTACTAAGTCTCTTCTCCTCTTTCTTTCAATTGTTTTTTCTATTATTGATGCACTGGCTCACTTGCTCAGTCGTTCACCTCCCTAGTCTTTCCCTCGCTCGCTCGCTTTCTCACTCACTCTCACTCACTCACTCACTCACTCACTCACTCACTCACTCACTCACTCACTCACTCACTCACTGTCTATCCTTCTCTCTATCAACCATAGTATGCTTATTAATTGCTTTGTCACTTTTCTTATCCCACTGTACTTCTTACTTTCTTACCCCCCCTTCCAAGTGTATAACCTGTACAAATATGTGGTGTGAGATGGAAATACGACTTTTGCAACTTTTCCATCGGAGAGTGGGGTCACGGTCAAGGATCAGACATTATTGACAACGATTCTGGAGCAATTATGGTTAAGTGCCTTGCTCAAAGGCAGACTGACAGATTTTTCACCTAGTTGGCTTTGGTTATTGGTCCAACGCTTTTACCACTAAGCTACCTGCCACCCGTATTGTCTGTATTCATTTGTGGATGTCCTTTTTTTTTTAAATGTGGGATATTGTTTTATTAATACACATACAACATATCACACTAACCAAACAACCACAAACAAAAAGACCGCATGTAAACACATGGCAACGTTGTTCTCTCTCTTCCTAATTTGACGGTCACATTTCTATACTTTTCTTTTCTTTGCATATCACAATTTCATCCTAACAAAAAATGTAAATACAAATGTTGCATATATGGGAGGGCTGCAACGAAATTAAGAACAAAAGATAAATAGGTCATTAATATTATGAAATGGTAAAGTTTGAGTCATGATAAAATTGCCAGCAATTTCTCATTATGTACATTGTATACATTGATTTTAATCAATACCTATGATTTAGTATGAATTGCATATTATAAATAACATTTTAGAACTAGCAATTTTTGGGTTACTTGTCCAACGCTCTTACCGCTAAGATACCCGTCGCCAAAATACTAATGACTTACTGTAGTGAATTGATACTCAGGAGGTGCATGATACAGTGGCTATTGTCAACTAATCTATGCTCATTATCAGCTGCAATGGACATGTTTTACTTGGAAAATCATATATTCCTCTGATAACCTTGGCTAGCTAGCTAATGGTCGCCTAGTTAGCATCAACACAAGCAAGCTAGCAATTTATGCTACTTATATTTATGCCTGTTGGACTGAACTGCAGTTTTCTCATGTTGTGGACATCCTGAAGTGTAATTATTCAATCTCACCATATAGTTTGGGTTTCCGAACTCGGTCCTCGGTACCAACTAATATACTAATCATCAAGCTTTGATCATTTGAATCAGCTATGTAGTGTTAGGGCAAAAAAATAAACGTGCACCGCTTGGGGTTCTGAAGCCCGGGTTTGGGAAACACTGTCATATAGTGTTACCCCAACACTTCTGTACAGAATCTTGTATCTTCAACATCTACTGGCTGAAGGGCACTGTTCATCAAAACTACACCTATGAGAGTGCACTTCACTTTGGCCACAAAATGGACTCCACTTCTTCCACTCTCCCCACCCTCCTCAGACAGACCCTTCTCGGTAACCCCCTCCTCTACCTCATCCACAGGGGGTTGGTGGCACATTAATTGGGGAGGTCAGGCTTGTGGTAACGGCTGGAGCGGAATATGTGGAATGGTATCAAACACATGGTTTCCATTTGTTCCATTATCAGCAGCCTCCACTGACCTCATCCCTCTCTCTTCTCACCCGTTGGGATCTTTGAAGGGCCTTTGACCACTACAGAGGACACTATGTATGACAAGTGATCTTCATCTCCCTCCATTAAGATGCCAGCCTGATGTTCTCTCCTTTCTTCCTCTATGTGGGATTCTGCAGCACTGAGCTCCTTTGATAGTCTTATCTTCAGGTCCTAGTTTCATTGAAAAGCTGAATAAGGTGAGTATGATGGGTTCTATTTTGCAGAGATGACGACTCTCACACATAGTTCCTGAAAGCAAATTTGACCATAATTGTTTCTAGTTTTAAAGAGACAATCAGCAGTTGCTACATCCGTGTTTGGACTTATATACACTGCTCAAAAAAATAAAGGGAACACTAAAATAACACATCCTAGATCTGAATGAATTAAATATTCTTATTAAATACTTTTTTCATTACATAGTTGAATGTGCTGACAACAAAATCACACAAAAATGATCAATGGAAATCAAATGTATCAACCCATGGAGGTCTGGATTTGGTGTCACACTCAAAATGAAAGTGGAAAACCACACTACAGGCTGATCCAACTTTGATATAATGTCCTTTAAAACAAGTTAAAATGAGGTTCAGTAGTGTGTGTGGCCTCCACGTGCCTGTATGACCTCCCTACAACGCCTGGGCATGCTCCTGATGAGGTGGCGGATGGTCTCCTGAGGGATCTCCTCCCAGACCTGGACTAAAGCATCCGTCAACTCCTGGACAGTATGTGGTGCAACGTGGCATTGGTGGATGGAGCAAGACATGATGTCCCAGATGTCCTCAATTGGATTCAGGTCTGGGGAACTGACGGGCCAGTCCATAGCATCAATGCCTTCCTCTTGCAGGAACTGCTGACACACTCCAGCCACATGAGGTCTAGCATTGTCTTGCATTAGGAGGAACCCAGGGCCAACCACACCAGCATATGGTCTCACAAGGGGTCTGAGGATCTCATCTCAGTACCTAATGGCAGTCGGGCTTTGCGGCCCCCCCAAAGAAATGCCACCCCACACCATGACTGACCCACCGCCAAACCGGTCATGCTGGAGGATGTTGCAGGTAGCAGAACGTTCTCCACGGCATCTCCAGACTCTGTCAGGTCTGTCACATGTGCTCAGTGCGAACCTGCTTTCATCTGTGAAGAGCACAGGACACCTTTGCCGAATTTGCCGATCTTGGTGTTCTCTGGCAAATGCCAAACGTCCTGCACGGTGTTGGGCTGTAAGCACAACCCCCACCTGTGGACGTCGGGCCCTCATACCACCCTCATGGAGTCTTTCTGACCGTTTGAGCAGACACATGCACATTTGTGGCCTGCTGGAGGTCATTTTGCAGGGCTCTGGTAGTGCTCCTCCTTGCACAAAGGCGGAAGTAGCGGTCCTGCTGCTGGGTTGTTGCCCTCCTATGGCCTCCTCCACGTCTCCTGATGTACTGGCCTGTCTCCTGGTAGCGCCTCCATGCTCTGGACACTATGTTGACAGACACAGCAAACCTTCTTGCCACAGCTCGCATTGATGTGCCATCCTGGATGAGCTGCACTACCTGAGCCACTTGTGTGGGTTTTAGACTCCATCTCATGCTACCACTAAAGTGAAAGCAACGCCAGCATTCAAAAGTGACCAAAACATCAGCCAGGAAGCATAGGAACTGAGAAGTGGTCTGTGGTCACCACCTGCAGAACCACTCCTTTATTGGGGGTGTCTTGCTAATTGCCTATAATTTCCACCTGTTGTCTATTCCATTTGCACAACAGCATGTGAAATTTATTGTCAATCAGTGTTGCTTCCTAAGTGGACAGTTTGATTTCACAGAAGTGTGATTGACTTGGAGTTACATTGTGTTGTTTAAGTGTTCCCTTTATTTTTTTGAGCAGTGTATGAATTATATGTACCCAATGATTCTTGAAGAACATACATTGCCTATTTTCCACATTTCCACATTTGTTTTCCACATTTTGTTGTGTTACAGGCTGAAATTAAAATGTATTAAGTTGAGATTTGTTTTGTCACTCGCCTACACACAATACCCCATAAGTTCAATTATGTTTTTCAAAATGTTTACAAATTCATCAAAATTGAAAGCTGAAATGGCTTGAGTCAATAAGTATTCAATACCTTTCTTATGACAAGCCACAAAGACCAGGGAGGTTTTCCAAAGCCTCGCAAAGAAATGTACCTATTGGTAGATGGGTAAAAAAAAATACAGACATTGAATATCCTTTGAGCATGGAGAAGTTCGTTATTACACTTTGGATAGTGTATCAATACACCCAGTCACTACGAAGATACAGGCGTCCTTCCTAACTCAGTTGCCGGAGAGGAAGGAAACCGTCTCAGGGATTTCACCATGAGGGCAATGGTGACTTTAAAACAGTTAGAGTTTAATGGCTGTGATAGCTGAAAACTGAGGATAGATTAACAACATTGTAGTTACTCCACTATACTAACCTAATTGACAGAATGAAAAGAGGGAAGCCTGTACAGAATATAAATATTCCAAAACATGCATCCTGTTGGAACAAGGCACTAAAGTACTGCAAAAAATACTAAGTGTTATCTTTGGGGCAAATCCAATATAACATATTAAAATTTAGACTTTAATCTGCTTGAAAATCTATGACGACATAAAAATGGTTGTCTAGTAATGATCAACAACCAAATTGACAGAGCTTGAAGAATTCTGAACATAATAATGGGAAAATAATGTACAATGCAGGTGTGCAAAGCTCTTTGCACTCTTTGCTCTCTTACCCAGAAAGACACACAGCTGTAATCGCTGCCAAAGTTTATTCTAACATGTATTGACTCAGGGGTGTGAATACTTATGTAAATGAGATGTTTCTAAAAGCATGTTTTCCCTTTGTCATTATGGGGTTTTGTGTGTAGATGGGTGAGATGTTTTTTTTTTAAGAATTTGAATTTGAATTCAGGCTGTAACTCTACAGAATGTGGAATAAGTCAAGGGGTATGAGTACTTTCTGAAGGCACTGTAACTTATAAATGCCTCATGAGCTTAGTTGCACTGTTGTACCTCATCAAAACCCCAATATTACCCTGCTTAGCTCCAATGTTTCTAAACAAAGTTTTAAAAAAACACTGTATAGCCTCAAAACATGGTTAAAAACTATAATTTTGATATCATGGATTCGTTGCATCCATAGCTCTGTCTCTGAATTTAAGAGTTTATATTTCTATAGCCCCATCGCTCATCTTTCTACCAAAACAGTGGAGGGGAATACACTTTATTATTGTTTCAACTGCTGATTGGCCCCTTGTTTTTTCACCTTTTATTTAACCAGGTAGGCTAGTTGAGAACAAGTTCTCATTTGCAACTGCGACCTGGCCAAGATAAAGCATAGCAGTGTGAACAGACAACACAGAGCTACACATGGAGTAAACAATTAACAAGTCAATAACACAGTAGAAAACAATTGAGTCTATATACATTGTGTGCATGAGGGGGTAGGCGAATAATTACAATTTTGCAGATTAACACTGGAGTGATAAATTAGCAGATGGTCATGTACAGGTAGAGATATTGGTGTGCAAAAGAGCAGAAAAGTAAATACATATAAACAGTATGGGGATGAGGTAGGTAAAATTGGGTGGGCTATTTACCGATAGACTATGTACAGCTGCAGCGATCGGTTAGCTGCTCAGATGGCAAATGTTTGAAGTTGGTGAAGGAGATAAAAGTCTCCAACTTCATCGATTTTTGCAATTCGTTCCAGTCACAGGCAGCAGAGAACTGGAATGAAAGGCAGCCAAATGAGGTGTTGGCTTTAGGGATGCTCAGTGAGATAGACCTGCCGGAGCGCGTGCTACGGGTGGGTGTTGCCATCGTGACCAGTGAACTGAGATAAGGCGGAGCTTTACCGAGCATGGACTTGTAGATGACCTGGAGCCAGTGGGTCTGGCGACGAATATGTAGCGAGGGCCAGCCGACTCGAGCATACAGGTCGCAGTGGTGGGTGGTATACGGTGCTTTAGTAACAAAACAGATGGCACTGTGATAAACTGCATCCAGTTTGCTGAGTGGAGTATTGGAAGCTATTTTGTAGATGACATCGCTGAAGTCGATGGATGCATTTGAAATGACTGTGTTTCATGCTGCAAGAGTCTCCCAATTCAGATCTGACATGACACCGTACCTTGTCAGACATGCCATCATTATAGTTTTTTTCCAACACTGTTTGTTTATATGTTGGCTACCTTACTGGGATTTCAAAAAATAGCCTGACTATTTGCGTTCTGTGGTATCACAAAGTTGTTCATATAAACATATACTGCAGCATTGAATTCAAAATTCTTACACTCCACACATCAGTGCAAGGCAAGAATCAGCAAGAATCCTATGCAGAAAAAAGGTTTGTAAAAGCTTCTTGTTGGCAGTGAAAAACCTTCATTTGTAAAGGCGAGGCCCATTCTGCATTCCTCCATAGCTGACAACCAAATAAGACCCAAACCACCAGTGCTGGGCCAACCCTGTCAGAACAAACGCATGGGCCACACACAGTGTTGACCAAATCTCAGACCAGGCCCAATGGCCATTGCAAGTTTGATAGACATTTCCTAATTTCCACGTAACTTGCCACCATAGCAACTATATTTTCATAACATACCACCACTCAAGCTATTAAACTTCTCCCACATGCTTGTCCACTTCCATGTAGGAGACTGTGCAAATAGAGGTGCATCCATTAGCATTTTCTATTAAACAACGCATACGCATATCAGGCTTGATTATTGACGTGGTATTTAAAGGCGTACAGGCAATTGAAGAGATGACTGTTAATTACCCATAAACCAGTCTAATTGCATTCGCTATCTAATGAATAGTCAGTGAGGATAAATGGCTTGGCTCTAATGAAACTGCTCCCAGTAACCCCTGGTAGATATCATTTGGGTTTTCAAAGCACAAAGTAGAGTGTGAAGTAATTCTGTAAAAAGTTCCTCTCTCACTCCGAGGTAATGTGCAGGTAAGTATTTGTGTTAACTAATGCGACAATACAATTTAGTATGCGAAAGTGACATCCACTTACTGTATGTTGTCAATTGGTTGAGTACCTATGTTTCCCTAACCTCTACACTCTGCGTTGAGTGATGAAGCCTATAACAAAACAGAAGATGTAATATATTGAGGGTATACGTTTCAATAGCAGGAAAATAGTTATTCTATTTAGAGTCATTTAGCAGACACTCTTATTCAGAGTGACTTATTTATGCATCCATCTTAAGATAGGTACAGTTGAAGTCGGAAGTTTACATACACCTTAGCCAAATACATTTAAACTCACTTTTTCACAATTCCTGACATTTAAACCTAGTAACAATTCCGTCTTAGGTAATTTAGGATCACCACTTTATTTTAAGAATGTGAAATGTCCGAATAATAGTAGAGAGATTTATTTATTTCAGCTTTTATTTCTTTCATCACATTCCCAGTGGGTCAGAAGTTTACATGCACTCAATTTGGGTTAAATGTTTTTGGTAGCCTTCCACAAGCTTCCCAAAATAAGTTGGATGAATTTTGGCCCATTCCTCCTGACAGAGCTGGTGTAACTGAGTCAGGTTTGTAGGCGTCCTTGCTCGCCCACACATTTTCTATTGGATTGAGGTCAGGGCTTTGTGACGGCCACTCCAATACCTTGACTTTGTTGTCCTTAAGCCATTTTGACACACCTTTGAAGTATGCTGGTTGTCATTGTCCATTTGGAAGACCCATTTGCGACCAAGCTTCAACTTCCTGACTGATGGCTTGAGATGTTGCTTCAATATATCCACATCATTTTCCTTCCTCATGATGCCATCTATTTTGTGTAGTGCACCAGTCCCTTCTGCAGCAAAGCACCCCCACAACATGATGCTGCCACCCCCGTGCTTCATGGTTTGGATGGTATTCCTCGGCTGGCAAGCCTTCCCCTTTTTCCTCCAAACATAACGATGATCATTATGGCCAAAGAGTTCTATTTTTGTTTCATCAGACCAGAGGGCATTTCTCCAAAAGGTTGCAAACCATAGTCTGGCTTCTCTATGGTGGTTTCGGAGCCGTGGCTTCTTCCTTGCTGAGCGGCCTTTCAGGTAATGTCGATATAGGACTCGTTTTACTGTGGATATAGATACTTTTGTACCAGTTTCCTCCAGCATCTTCACAAGGTCCTTTGCTTTTGTTCCAGGATTGATTTGCACTTTTCGTACCAAAGTACGTTCATCTCTAGGAGACAGAACGCGTCTCCTTCCTGAGCGGTATGACGGGTGCGTGGTCCCGTGGTGTTTATACTTGCGTACTATTGTTTGTACATATGAACATGGTACCTTCAGACGTTTGGAAATTGCTCCCAAGGATGAACAAGACTTGTGGAGGTCTATTATTCTTCCAGAGGACTTGGCTGATTTAAAAAAAAAAAAAAAAATTTCCCATGATGTCAAGCGAAGAGGCCCTGAGTTTGAAGGTAGGCCTTGAAATACATCCACAGGTACACCTCCAATTGACTCAAATGATGTCAATTAGCCTGTCAGAAGCTTCTAAAGCCATACTTTTCTGGAATTTTTCAAGCTGTTTAAAGGCACAGTCAACTTAGTGTATGCAAACTTCTGCGCCCACTGGAATTGTGAATTAGAAGTGAAAACTCTGTCTGTAAACAATTGTTGGAAAGATGACTTGTGTCATGTCATGCACAATGTAGATGTCCTAACTGACTTGCCAAAACTATAGCTTGTTAACAAGAAATGTGTAGAGTGGTGGAAAAACGACTTTTAATGACTCCAAGCTAAGTGTATTTAAACTTCCGACTTCAACTGTAGCTGAGACAACAAACATCACAATCGTATCAAGTACATTTTCCCTCAACAAAGTGTTGATCAGCAAAGCGCTGACGATGGCATGATAGTTTTTTGCGGTATTCTTCAAAGAGGTCGGGTTTCTGAGATTTTCAAAAGATGGGCAGGAACTCTAGTGGGAAGCTTGTTCCACCATTGGGTTGCCAGCACAGAGAAGAGCTTTCACTGGGCTGAGCGGGAGATCAGAGGTGGTGGAACGAAGTGCTCTGGGTGGGATGTAGGGTTTGAGCCCCAAGGTAAGCAGGTGCAGTTCCCCTTGCTGCTCCGTTGGCATGTACCATGGTCTTGAAGATGATGCCAGCTCCATCTGGAAGCCGGTGGAGTGGGGTGACATGTTAGAACTTAACACCAGGCGGGCTGCGACATTCTGGATAAGTTGCAGGGATTTGATGGCACCAGCAGGAAGCCCGGCCAACAGAGAGTTGCAGTAGCCTAGACGGGATATGACAGGTGCCAGGATAAGGATCTGCTCTGTTTCTGTATGAGGAAAGGTCACACTCTCGGGATGTTGTAGAGCGTGAACCTGTAGCAGCGAGTCACTGCTTTGATGTTTGCAGAGAACGACATGGTGTTGTCCAGGGTCACACCAAGGTTCTTTGCACTCTGGGAGGGGGGCACAGTGGAGTGTCACCCGTGATGGGGAGGTCTTGGAGTGGACAGACTTTTTTCTCGGAAAGAAGAGCAGCTCCTTTTGGTCTAGGTTGAGCTTGAGGTGGTGGGCCGACATCTGCCAGGCACACAGAGATAAGTTTCACCACCTGGGCATTAGAAGGGGCTAAGGAGAAGAGAAGTTGAATGTCATCCGCATAGCAATAATAGGAGAGACCATGTGAGAATATGACAGAGCCGAGTGACTTCATATAAAGAGACATAAAAGGCATGTGAAATATCAGTACTAGCCTGAAATCCTGATATGAATGGTGAAATGGACTTGTTGGATTCCAGGCTAGGAGAGTCCCTCAACCTCCACAACAGCACCATCTAAAACACATGCAGCCGTATAAACCTTAACTCAAATCTTCCCATGGTTCTTTTCGCGGAGTCTATTCCGAAGGTACATTTCATTTCCCATGAGCCTTTGTGGGTTGAAAATTGACAACTCACCCAAAGAGAGAAAGGCATTATATGTTTGTTTGATTCCTCCCAGTCATCAGTGGCTTCCCAGTGATTTGTGAGCTTTATAAGATGGGACCAGTCACCTAAAAAACCCTGTAGATTTCCCAGAATTTATGAGCGAGTTCCATTATGGTGTGCGGAGGCCTGAAATTGAACAGGTGTTGACCTGAAACACATATAAAACACATCTACAGCAGCATGCAGTGTCAGGTTGGTCTGACACACAGGGTTGCACAGTGTGGCAGGGGGCCCAGAAAACAGGTTGTACAACCACAGTCCACATTGCTCAAACCACTTCTCCTCCTCAACAAACAGGAAGCTGTCATTACCAACTAACCAGAGTCTTGAGTGGGTTCAAAATAACCTGGTGCTGCTGATTCTCTCTCTCAATATTATTTTCTTGACTCTGTCCCTCTATTTGATCTGTTTATGTTTCCTGTCACTTACTCACTTGCACAGGTGCACACACGCACACACACACACACACTTACAGGGACTTGGAACACGCATAGTGCTCCGCTGTCTTTAAAATTGATCACAAGCATCCTTTCAAAAAAGACAAGCAGAGAGAGGCACGGATCTACAGGAGAAACAAGCCAGAACTTCCTTGACACTTCAGTGGAAGGAAAATTCTGTAATTATGGTAGAAAAAAAGACGGGATGAGAGACTCAATCAAAGAAAACAAAAGAGTGGCTGCATTTATCATGGAGCACAACAGGTGGATTACGCCCTCATCAGCCATCGCCACGGTGATTGTGCATCATTAGGTAGTTTTTGAGATGGGCAACCAATCATGGCACATCGTTGATTGCTGGGCTCAACAAATTATGAGATACGTTTGGCTGGTTTCAAGCTGCGAGGCGCAATGTTACTCAGTCACACCTACCATGATTTGAAGGTCACTTATAGTGAAAATGTAACAAAGGTCATCCTTGCTCAGTGACCTTGAACATACTGTATACTCATCACTATATGTATCAACCTGTTAATACCCAAAAGGAACAATCTAGAAATCTACTGTAATAATAACTGCCTACTCATCACTATGTTCCTTTTGGGTATTAACAGGTTGATACATAGTGATGAGTAGGCAGTTATTATTACAGTAGATTTCTAGATTGTTCCTTTTGGGTATTAACAGGTTGATACAATCTAGAAATCTACTGTAATAATAACTGCCTACTCAATTCAAACCCATAGGCATAGGATACAGTATGTATAGTGTCAATCTTCTAGCCATGTCCTTCGTGTCGGCTTGCCATGGCTCTCTTCACACTCTCTCAGCCTCCCAGGTCCTGAGCACTGACAGCTGTTTAATTAGGTGACAATAACATGAGTGACATAGACAGGAAAGACCATTGGCTGGCTGCTAGTGTACATGTCCACTGACATGTGGTTGAGATAGACTGACCGGGGGCTTGTAAAAGGCATGTCTTATCCTACGCCTCCGGTTGCTCAGCCACATAGCATGTTTCCAAGTTATGGGTTACCAAGGTAACTTAAGGGGAGGGAGAATAACACCACACAGCTGGTGAGAGACTGTGAGAGACAGCCAGAGAGAGAGAGCGAGGGAGAGCGAGAGCAGGCCTAAGGATACAGTGATTTAAGTCTTGCGTAGACAGATACTGTAAGCATGCTTATGTCCGTGGTATGTGACCATGTTTATTTTCAGGCCAGCTGTGCTAAACTTTTTCGTGTCCCCGGTCCAATGTTGTAAAAGCTTGTAAACCAGCACAGTTTATATTCCAGACGCACCTGTAGGTAGCAGATTTCAAGAGAATAGTTTTCCATCTAATGTGTGGTTCCTTTATATAGGTACAGGTCTGGGGAAGGGTACCAAAACATTTCTGCAGCATTGAAGGTCCCCAAGATCACATTCTTACATGGAAGATATTTGGAACCACCAAGACTCTTCCTAGAGCTGGCCACCCGGCCAAACTGAGCAATCGGGGAAGAAGGGCCTTGGTCAGGGTGGTGACTAAGAACCTTATGGTCACTCTAGAGATCCTTTGTGGAGATGGTAGTCCTTCTGGAAGGTTCTCCCATCTCTGCAGCGCTTCACCAATCAAGCCTTTATGGTAGAGTGTCCAGACAGAAGCCACTCCTCAGTAAAAGGCACATGACAGCCTGCTTGGAGTTTGCCAAAAGGCACCTAAATACTCTCAGACCATGAGAAACTAGATTATCTGGTCTGATAAAACCAAGATTGAACTAATTAGCCTGAATGCCAAGTGTCACATCTGGAGGAAATTTGGCACACTCCTTACAGTGAAACATGGTGGTGGCAGCATCATGCTATGGGGATGTTTTTCAGCTGTAGGGACTGGTAGACTAGTCAGGATCAAAGCAAAGATAAACAGAGCAAAGTACAGAGCGATCCTTCATGAAAACCTGCTCCAGAGTGCTCAGGATCTGGGGCGAAGGTTCACCTTCCAGCAGGACAATGACCCTAAGCACACAGCCAAGACAACGCAGGAGTGGCTTCGGGACAAGTCTCTGAATGTCCTTGAATGGCCCAGCAAGAGCCCGGACTTGAACCCGATCTAACATATCTAGAGAGACCTGAAAATAGCTGTGCAGCGACACTCTCCATCCAACCTGATAGAGCTTGAGAGGATCTGCAGAGAAGAATGGCAGAAACTCCCCAATTTGTTTAATTCTTTATTTATTTAACCTTTATTTAACCAGGTAGGCTAGTTGAGAACAAGTTCTCATTTACAACTACGACCTGGCCAAGATAAAGCAAAGCAGTGTGACACAGACAACAACACAGAGTTACAAATGGAGTAAACAATAAACAAGCAAATAACACAATAAACAAGTCAATGACACAGTAGAAAAAAAGGCATAGGAGCGAATAATTACAATTTAGCAGATTAACACTGGAGTGATAAATGAGCAGATGATGATGTGCAAGTAGAGATACTGGTGTGCAAAAGAGCAGAAAAGTAAATAAAATAAAAACAGTATGGGGATGAGGTAGGTAGATTGGGCGGGCTATTTACAGATGGACTATGTACAGCTGCAGCAATCGGTTAGCTGCTCAGATAGCTGATGTTTAAAGTTGGGGGGAAAAGGGGGGGGGGGGAGTCTCATACTTCAGCGATTTTTGCAATTCGTTCCAGTCACTGGCAGCAGAGAACTGGAAGGAAAGGCGGCCAAATGGGGTGTTGGCTTTGGGGATGATCAGTAAGATATACCTGCTGGAACGTGTGCTACAGGTGTGCCAAGCTTGTAGCGTCATACCCGAGCAGACTGTATGTTGTAATCACTGCCAAAGGTGCTTCAGCAAAGTACTGAGTAAAGGGTCTGAATACTTAGGTAAATGTGATATTTCCGTTTTTTTTTAAATATAAATTACCAAACATTTCTAGAAACCTGTTTTTGCTTTGTCATTACGGGGTTTTGTGAGTCGATTGATGATACATTTTTTTCAATGTGGAATTTGGCTACAATGTAACAAAATGTGGAAAAAGACAAGGGGTCTGAATAATTTCCGAAGGCACTGTAGCAAACCACACACAGAGAGCAGATGCCATGACTTCTCCAAAAAACAAAAGAGCATGAAAAAAAACACATATCAGTCATACAGTACCAGTCAAAAGTTTGGACACACCTACTGATTCAAGGGTTTTTCTTTATTTTGTACTATTTTCTACATTGTAGAATAATCGGGAAGATATCAAAACAATTAAATAACACAAAAGGAATCATGTAGTAACCTATCAAGTGTAAAACGAATCAAAATATATTATTATATTTGAGATTATTCAAATAGCCACCCTTTGCCTTGATGATAGCTTCGCACACACTTGGCAATCTCTCAGCCAGCTTCATGAGGTAGTCACCTGGAATGCATTTCAATGTACAGGTGTGCCTTGTTAAAAGTTAATTTGTGGAATTTCTTTCCTTAATGCGTTTGAGCCAATCAGTTGTGTTGGGACAAGGTAGGGGTGGTATACCGAAGATATCACTATTTGTAAAAACCAGGTCATATTATGGCAAGAACAGCTCAAATGAGAAAAGGCAAACAACAATCCATGATTACTTTAAGACATGAAGGTCAGTCAATCCGGAAAATGTCAAGAACTTTGAAAGTTTCTTCAAGCGCAGTTAAAAAAAACATCAAGCGCTATGATGAAACTGGCTCTCACGAGGACTGCCACAGGTAAGGAAGACCCAGAGTTACGAGAAGTTCATTAGTTAGAGTTCATTAGTTAGAGTTACCAGCCTCAGAAATTGCACCCCAAATAAACGCTTCATTAGAGTTCAAGTAAGTTCAGAATTCAAGGAACACGCCATCTCGTCTGGTTTGCGCTTAGTGGGACTATAATTTGTTTTTCAACAGCACAATTACCCGTGTTCATGTTCAATCTCTCCCTATCCAAGTCTGCTGTCCCCACATGCTTTAAGATGGCCACCATTGTTTCTGTACCCAAGAAGGCATAGGTAACTGAACTAAAGGACTATCGCCCCGTAGCACTCACTTCTGTCATCATGAAGTGCTTTGAGAGACTAGTCAAGGATCATATCACCTCCACCTTACCTGTCACGCTCAAACCACTTCAATTTGCTTAACAACAGATCCACAGACAGCGCAATTGCCATTACACTGCACACTGAGGAAAAGCTATGTAAGAATGATGTTAATTGACTACAGCTCAGCATTCAACACCATAATACCATCCAAGCTCATCATGAAGCATTAGGCCCTGGGTTTAAACCCCGCCCTGTGCAGTTGTGTCCTTGACTTCCTGACGGGCCACCCACAGGTGGCGAAGGTAAGAAACAACATCTCCACTTCTCTGATCCTCAACACTGGGGCCCCACAAGGGTGCGTGCTCAGCCCCTTCCTGTACTCCCTGTTCACCCATGAATGTGTGGCCATGCACCCCTCCAACTCAATCATTGGCAGAAAGTTTGCAGACGACACAACAGTAGCAGGCTTGATTACCAACAATGACGAGACAGACTACGGGGAGGAGGTGAGGACACTGTGTGTGTGTGGTGTCAGGAAAACAATTTCAACAAAGGAAATGATTGTGGACTTCAGGAAACAGCAGAGGGAGCACCCCCCATATCCACATCAATGGGACAGCAGTGGAGAAGATGGAAAGTTTTAAGTTCCTTGATGTACACATCACGGACAAACTGAAATTGGTCACCCACACAGACAGTGTGGTGAAGAAGGCGCAACAGTGCCTTGTCAACCTCAGGAGGCTGAAGAAATTTGTCTTATCACCTAAAACCCTCACAAACTTTTACAGATGCACAATTGAGAGCATCTTGTTGGGCTGTATCAACGCCTAGTACTGCAACCGCAATGCCCACAACCTTAGGACTCTCCAGAGGGTGGTGCAGTCTGCACAAAGCATCACGAGGGGAAACTGCCTGCCCTCCATGACACCTAAAGCACCCGATGTTACAGGAAGGCAAAAATTATCATCAATGACAGCCACCCAAGCCACTGCCTGTTCACACCGCTACCATCCAGAAGGCGAGGTCAAAACAGGTGCATCAAAGCTGGGACCGAGAGATTGTGAAACAGCTTAACTCAAGGCCATCACCCTGTTAAACAGCCATCACTAACACAGAGAGGCTGCTGCCTACATACAGACTTGAAATCATTGGCCACTTTAATAATGGATCACTTGTCACTTTAATAATGCCACTTTAATAATGTTTCCATGTCTTGCATTACTCATCTCATATGTATATACTGTATTTTATACCATCCATTGTAACTTGCCTATGCCGCTATGTCTTTGCTCATCAATATATGTATATGTATATATTCTTATTCCATTCCTTACGTGGATGTATGTGTATTAGGTAGTTGTTGTGGAAGTGTTAGATTACATGTTAGATATCTGTCGGAACTAGAAGCACAAGCATTTCGTTACACTC
The DNA here is from genome assembly GCF_036934945.1 of Oncorhynchus masou masou. NCBI lineage: Eukaryota > Metazoa > Chordata > Actinopteri > Salmoniformes > Salmonidae > Oncorhynchus > Oncorhynchus masou. The sequence continues at coordinate 39,759,180 of NC_088223.1, read as the reverse complement.
GCAATAACATGTGCTCACCATGTGTATGTGACCAATACAATTTGATTTGATTTTGACACACCTCCAGGCTGTGTAAGTGCTATTTGACCAAGGAGTGTGATTGAGTGCTGCATCAGATGACCTGGCCTCCACAATCACCTGACCTCAAACCAATTGAGATGGTTTGGGATGAGTTGGACCACAGAGTGAAGAAAATGCACCCAACAAGTGCTCAGCATGTGTAGGAAGTCCTTCAAGACTGTTGGAAAAAAATTCCAGGTGGAGCTGGTTGAGAGAATACCAAGAGCGTGAAATCTGTCATCAAGGCAAAGGGTGGCTACTTTGAAGAATCTAAAATAATTTGATTTGTTTAACACTTTTTTTAGTTACTACATGATTTCATATGTTATTTCATAGTTTTGCTGTCTTCACTATTATTCCACAATGTAGAACAAACAGAGGCTTTCATGCTGTAAAATGTATAAAAAATTCATGCTAGACACAAAACGTGCCCCAAAATGGAAACGGAAATGTTTTTCTGTCATCATTACAGTATCTAGCATGCTGGTTTTATTGTCAAGTGAAAAGTCACATCTAGGAATATATTTCATCCATTACGAATTAAGAAACATAGAATATATCTGACTGAAAAAAAGGCAAATGTGTCCATTTTGCACATGTTAAAATCCCACGATGGATTAGAACAGGCCTGTGCTGACAGTGAGTTAGTGTTTCTATGAATTCTAAATGAGTTGCCCGGCGTATGATCCATTTCATCTCATTTCCCACAGCATTGATTTACGGAAACTCATATTACTGCTGCCACGTTAGTGGCGTCGAATCAATGAAAATCAAATTATGCTAACAATGACAGTATTGTAACTAGAAGAAAATTGGCAGGAATTTGGTTCTACCAAGGAGTAGACAATAGAATGAGGGGATAACACAGACTCAGCATGTAATCATCACTCATATTGTAGGCTTAGATGCTAAGCTAATGCACTGTATTAAACCAGATCAATACGTGTCCTATATCATACGCTTGCCTGGATATTCCATCATTGTGATGGACTCTAATTGCTCAATGAGGAAACAGCTGTTGAGGCTTGAACTTTTTTCACAGAGCTGGAGATGAATATTGATGCACTTGAATTCACAGGGTTTTCATCTGACAACGTAGCTAGCAGACTGACTCGCACCTTAAACACTTCAATACGCATGCAGACACACATGCACACACACACATGCACTTCATGTCAAAATGTATCCTTATATACATCCTCCTTACAAATGTCCCAGTTAATGTTGAAAAATGTTGAATTAAATAATCAACAAACTTTAGATTTCATGCAACACCACACACCAATCTTAAACGGATCCTCCATTGTCCAGGCTCGAGCTAAACATTAATTCCATATAATGAAATTCTTCTTGGAATTATTACAGTTTGATTCCAACATTTAACATTTCAACCTTGACGAAAGCAGTAATCCCTTCCCTTTGCACTAACCTTAAGGAATGGCAATGTGATGAAGAAATGTTGTGATATAATGATCTATGCCATTGATTGCACAGTAGTTTGCCATACCTGGTAGTTTCAACTGATTGGTAACAGCCTCAGTGTAATCAGAGATGATTGTCAAAGAAAGAAATAAAGAAATAAATGGATGTTCAATCATGATGATGAATTTGCATTAGGTAAGGGACATATCTAGTTACTGGGGGGTCTGTTCCAACTCAAGGTGTCATAAAATAAATCCTCCCCTCACCAGAGGAAAAATTATTTTCACATGACCCTCCCCTTGTACTGTAAAATAAATTGGACACCCCCTCAGCTTTCAGCTTATGTACAGTTGAAGTCGGAAGTGTACATACACCTTAGCCAAGTACATTTAAACTCCGTTTTAATCAATTCCTGACATTTAATATTTGTACAAATTCCCTCTCTTAGATCAGTTAGGATCAGAACCTTATTTAAAGAATGCGAAATGTCAGAATAATAGTAGTAGCCCCCCTTTCGGAAAAGCTGACCACGACTCCATTTTGCTGATACCTGCCTACAGACAAAAGCTAAAAAAAGAAGTTCCCACGCTGAGGTCTGTCCAACGCTGGTCCGACCAAGCTGACTCCACACTCCAAAACTGCTTCCATCACGTGGACTGGGACATGTTTCATATTGCGTCAAATAACAACATTGACGAATACGCTGATTCGGTGTGCGAGTTCATTAGAACGTGCGTTGAAGATGTCGTTCCCATAGCAACGATTAAAACATTCCCTAACCAGAAACCTTGGATTGATGGCAGCATTCGCGTGAAACTGAAAGCGCGAACCACTGCTTTCAATCAGGGCAAGGTGTCTGGTAACATGACTGAATACAAACAATGCAGCTATTCCCTCCGTAAGGCTATCAAACAAGCTAAGCGTCAGTACAGAGACAAAGTAGAATCCCAATTCAACGGCTCAGACACAAGAGGCATGTGGCAGGGTCTACAGTCAATCACGGACTACAGGAAGAAATCCAGCCCAGTCACGGACCAGGATGTCTTGCTCCCAGGCAGACTAAATAACTTTTTTGCCCGCTTTGAGGACAATACAGTGCCACTGACACTGCCTGCAACGGAAAATGCGGTCTCTCCTTCACTGCAGCCGAGTTGAGTAAAACATTTAAACGTGTTAACCCTCGCAAGGCTGCCGGCCCAGACGGCATCCCCAGCCGCGCCCTCAGAGCATGCGCAGACCAGCTGGCTGGTGTGTTTACGGACATATTCAATCAATCCCTATACCAGTCTGCTGTTCCCACATGCTTCAAGAGGGCCACCATTGTTCCTGTTCCAAAGAAAGCTAAGGTAACTGAGCTAAACGACTACCGCCCGTAGCACTCACTTCCGTCATCATGAAGTGCTTTGAGAGACTAGTCAAGGACCATATCACCTCCACCCTACCTGACACCCTAGACCCACTCCAATTTGCTTACCGCTCAAATAGGTCCACAGACGATGCAATCTCAACCACACTGCACACTTCCCTAACCCATCTGGACAAGAGGAATACCTATGTGAGAATGCTGTTCATCGACTACAGCTCGGCATTCAACACCATAGTACCCTCCAAGCTCGTCATCAAGCTTGAGACCCTGGGTCTCGACCCCGCCCTGTGCAACTGGGTACTGGACTTCCTGACGGGCCGCCCCCATGTGGTGAGGGTAGGTAACAACATCTCCTCCCCGCTGATCCTCAACACTGGGGCCCCACAAGGGTGCGTTCTGAGCCCTCTCCTGTACTCCCTGTTCACCCACAACTGCGTGGCCACGCACGCCTCCAACTCAATCATCAAGTTTGCGGACGACACAACAGTGGTAGGCTTGATTACCAACAACGACGAGACGGCCTACAGGGAGGAGGTGAGGGCCCTCGGAGTGTGGTGTCAGGAAAATAACCTCACACTCAACGTCAACAAAACTAAGGAGATGATTGTGGACTTCAGGAAACAGCAGAGGGAACACCCCCCTATCCACATCGATGGAACAGTAGTGGAGAGTAGCAAGTTTTAAGTTCCTCGGCATACACATCACAGACAAACTGAATTGGTCCACTCACACAGACAGCATCGTGAAGAAGGCGCAGCAGCGCCTCTTCAACCTCAGGAGGCTGAAGAAATTCGGCTTGTCACCAAAAGCACTCACAAACTTCTACAGATGCACAATCGAGAGCATCCTGGCGGGCTGTATCACCGCCTGGTACGGCAACTGCTCCGCCCTCAACCGTAAGGCTCTCCAGAGGGTAGTGAGGTCTGCACAACGCATCACCGGGGGCAAACTACCTGCCCTCCAGGACACCTACACCACCCGATGTTACAGGTAGGCCATAAAGATCATCAAGGACATCAACCACCCGAGCCACTGCCTGTTCACCCCGCTATCATCCAGAAGGCGAGGTCAGTACAGGTGCATCAAAGCTGGGACCGAGAGACTGAAAAACAGCTTCTATCTCAAGGCCATCAGACTGTTAAACAGCCACCACTAACATTGAGTGGCTGCTGCCAACACACTGACACTGACTCAACTCCAGCCACTTTAATAATGGGAATTGATGGGAAATGATGTAAATATATCACTAGCCACTTTAAACAATGCTACCTTATATAATGTTACTTACCCTACATTATTCATCTCATATGCATACGTATATACTGTACTCTATATCATCGACTGCATCCTTATGTAATACATGTATCACTAGCCACTTTAACTATGCCACTTTGTTTACATACTCATCTCATATGTATATACTGTACTCGATACCATCTACTGTATCTTGCCTATGCTGCTCTGTACCATCACTCATTCATATATCCTTATATACATATTCTTTATCCCCTTACACTGTGTATAAGACAGTAGTTTAGGAATTGTTAGTTAGATTACTTGTTGGTTATTACTGCATTGTCGGAACTAGAAGCACAAGCATTTTGCTACACTCGCATTAACATCTGCTAACCATGTGTATGTGACAAATAAAATTTGATTTGAGAGAATAATTTATTTCAGCTTTTATTTCTTTAATCACATTCCCAGTGGGTCAGAAGTTTACATCCACTCCATTAGTATTTGGTAGCATTGGTAGCATTGCCCTTACACAAGCTTCCCACAATATGTTGGGTACATTTTGGCACATTCCTCCTGACAGAGCTGGTGTAACTGAGTCGGGTTGGTAGGCCTTCTTGCTCGCACAAGATTTTTCAGTTCTGCCCACACATTTTCTATTGGATTGAGGTCAGGTCTTTGTGTTGGCCACTCCAAGACCTTGACTTTGTTGTCCTTAAGCCATTTTGCAACCACTTTGGATGTATGCTAGGGATCATTGTTCATTTGGATGACACATTTGAGACATCTTGAGATGTTGCTTCAATATATCCACATAATTTTCCTGCCTCATGATGCCATCTATTTTGTGAAGTGCACCAGTCCCTCCTGCAGCAAAGCACCCCCACATCATGATGTTGCCACCCCCGTGCTTCACGGTTTGGATGGTGTTCTTTGGTTTGCAAGCCTCCCCCTTTTTCCTCCAAACATAACAATGGTCAGTATGGCCAAAAATATCAAAAAGTATGATCTTTGTCCCCATGCGCAGTTGCAAACCGTAGTTTGGCTTTTTTATGGTGGTTTGGAGCAATGGTTTCTTCCTTAATTAGCGGCCTTTCAGGTTACGTTGATATGGGACTCGTTTTACTGTGGACATAGATGCCTTTTGTACCAGTTTCCTCCAGCATATTCACAAGGTCCTTTGCTGTTGATCTGGGATTGATTTGCACTTTTCACACCAAAGTACGTTCATCTCTAGGAGACAGAACGTGTCTCCTTCCTGAGCGGTATGACGGCTTCGTGGTCCCATGGTGTTTATACTTGCTTACTATTGTTTGTACAGATGAACGTGGTACCTTCAGGCATTTGGAAATTGCTCCCAAGGATGAACAAGACTTGTGGAGGTCTATTATTCTTCCTGAGGACTTGGCTAATTTTTTTAATTTTTAATTTTCCCATGATGTCAAGCGAAGAGGCCCTGAGTTCGAAGGTAGGCCTTGAAATACATCCACAGGTACACCTCCAATTGACTCAAATGATGTCAATTAGCCTGTCAGAATCTTCTAAAGCCATAATTTTCTAGAATTTTTCAAGCTGTTTAAAGGCACAGTCAACTTAGTGTATGCAAACTTCTGACCCACTGGAATTGTGATACAGTGAATTAAAAGTGAAAACTCTGTCTGTAAACAATTGTTGGAAAAATGACTTGTGTCATGCACAATGTAAATGTCTTAACTGACTTGCCAAAACTATAGTTTGTTAACAAGAAATTTGTGGAGTGGTGGAAACATGAACATGATGAAACAGACTTTCTTCCTGAGATCTTGGCTGATTTTCTTTGATTTTCCCATGATGTCAAGCAAAGCCTCATTGAGTTTGAAGGTAGGCCTTGAAATCATCCACAGGTACACCTCCAATTGACTCAAATGCAACTTTTCAGGAAAGTTAGAAACCAATATACACAGGCAGTTAGGAAAGCCAAGGCTAGCTTTTTCAAGCCGAAATTTGCTTCCTGCAGCTGTAAAGTCCATGGAGAATAAGAACACCTCCTCACAGCTGCCCACTGCACTGAGGATAGGAAACTCTGTCACCACCAATAAATCCACTATAATTGAGAATTTCAATAAGCATTTTTCTACGGCTGGCGATGCTATCCACCTGGCTACCCCTACACCGGGCAACAGCACTGCACCCCCGCAGCAACTCGCCCAAGACTTCCCCATTTCTCCTTCTCCCAAATCCAGTCAGCTGATGTTTTGAAAGAGCTGCAAAATATGGAGCCCTACAAATCAGCCAGGCTAGATAATATGAACCCTTTCTTTCTAAAATGATCTGTTAAAATTGTTGCAACCCCTATTACTAGCCTGTTCAACCTCTCTTTCGTGTTGCCTGAGATTCCCAAAGATTGGAAAGCAGCTGCGGTCATCGCTCTCTTCAAAGGGGGAGACACTCTAGACCCAAACTGTTACAGGCCTATATCTATCCTAAGGTCTTTGAAAGCCAAGTTAACAAACAGATTACCGATCATTTCGAATCCCACCGCACCTTCTATGCAATCTGGTTTCCGAGCTGGTCATGGGTGCACCTCAGCCACGCTCAAGGTCCTAAACGATATCTTAACCACCACCGATAAGAAACAATACCGTGCAGCCGTATTCATTGACCTGGCAAAGGCTTTCGACTCTGTCAATCACCACATCCTCATCAGTTCATCAACTACTTCTCTGATAGAGTTCAGTGTGTCAAATTGGAGGGCCTGTTGTCCGGGCCTCTGGCAGTCTCTATGGGGGGGTGCCACAGGGTTCAATTCTTGGGCCGACTCTCTTCTCTGTATACATCAATGATGTCGCTCTTGCTGCTGGTGAGTCTCTGATCCACCTCTACGCAGATGACACCATTCTGTATACTTCTGGCCCTTCTTTGGACATTGTGTTAACAACCCTCCAGATGAGCTTCAATGCCATACAACTCTCCTTCCGTGGCCTCCAACTGATCTAAAATACAAGTAAAACTAAATGCATGCTCTTCAACCGATCGCTGCCTGCACCTGCCCGCCGTCCAGCATTACTACTCTGGACTGTTCTGACTTAGAATATGTGGACAACTACAAATACCTAGGTGTCTGGTTAGATTGTAAACTCTCCTTCCAGTCTCACATCAAACATCTCCAATCCAAAGGTAAATCTAGAATTGGCTTCCTATTTCGCAACAAAGCATCCTTCACTCATGCTGCCAAACATACCCTCGTAAAACTGACCACCCTACCGATCCTCTACTTCGGCGATGTCATTTACAAAATAGACTCCAATACCCTACTCAATAAATTGGATGCAGTCTATCACAGTGCCATCCGTTTTGTCACCAAAGCCTCATATACTACCCACCACTGTGACCTGTACGCTCTCGTTGGCTGGCCCTTGCTTCAAACTCGTCGCCAAACCCACTGGCTCCAGGTCATCTACAAGAACCTGCTAGATAAAGTCCCGCCTTATCTCAGCTCGCTGGTCACCATAGCAGCACCCACCTGTAGCACGCGCTCCAGCAGGTATATCTCTCTGGTCACCCCCAAAGCCAATTCCTCCTTTGGCCGCCTCTCCTTCCAGTTCTCTGCTGCCAATGACTGGAACGAACTACAAAAATCTCTGAAACTGGAAACACTTATCTCCCTCACTAGCTTTAAGCACCAGCTGTCAGAGCAGCTCACAGATTACCTGTACATAGCCCATCGATAATTTAGCCCAAACAACAACCTCTTCTACTACTGTAGTTATGTATTTATTTATTTTTCTTCTTTGCACCCCATTATTTCTACTTTTCTACTATACTTTTTTTCTGGAATTTTCCAAGCTGTCAACTTAGTGTATGTACATTTCTGACCCACTGGAAATGATACAGTGAATTATAAGTGAAATAATCTGTCTGTAAACAATTCTTGGAAAAATGACTTGTGTCATGCACACAGTAGATGTCTTCACCGACTTATCAAAACTATAGTTTGTTCACAAGAAATTTGTGGAGTGGTTGAAAAACGAGTTTTAATTACTCCAACCTAAGTGTATGTAAACGTCCGTCTTCAACCTGTACATGATTGGATGCTCCCCATCGTATATCTGGGACATGACGGCCCCTAGTCCCGTGTTGCATGTGTCTGTCTGGACCAACATCAGTACCTGGAGATTGGGCGTTACGAGAATCGGATGGGAGCACAGCACATCCTTCAGGCACCTGAATGCTGCTTCGGTTTCGCCTGTCCGTCCAAGTTGGGAATAAACCGCCTGTAGTATCATGGCAATCCCAAGAAGGACTTGACCTGTGTCTTGGTGCGTGGAATGGGCCCGTCCAGCAGAGGGAGCCATCACCACATGATGTAGACTGCATCTGTCACCAGGCCTTGACTACTCTCCCCCTGGTGGCGAACCTGCAGAACACCATAATATATTTGTATTTTTTTATTTTACCTTTATTTTTCCAGGCAAGTCAGTTAAGAACAAGTTCTTATTTTCAATGACGGCCTAGGAACAGTGGGTTAACTGCCTGTTCAGGGGCAGAACGACAGATTTTTACCATGTCAGCTCGGGGGTTTGAACTTGCAACCTACTGGTTACTAGTCCAACGCTCTAACCACTAGGCTACCCTGCCGCCCCATATACAGTACCAGTCCAAATTTTGGACACACCTTCTCATTCTAGGGTTTTTCTTATTTATGTGGTTCCAACCGCAGTGTCTTTGTGGATGATTTCCTCGTGTTGTTTCCACCGTGAAGCATGGAGGAGGAGGTGTGATGGTGTGGGCCTGCTTTGCATGTGACACTGTAGGTGATTTAAGAGTACAAGGCACACTTTACCAGCATGGCTGACACAGCATCCTGCCGTGATACGCCATCCCATCTGGTTTGAGCTTAGTGGGACTGTCATTTGTTTTTCAACAGGACAATGACCCAACACACCTCCAGGCTGTGTAATGGCTATTTGACCAAGAAGGAGAGTGATGGAGTGCTGCATCAGATAACCTAGCCTCCACAATCACCCAACCTCAATCCAATTGATATGGTTTGGGATGAGTTGGACCACAGAGTGAAGGAAAAGCATATGTGGGAACTCCAGGTGAAGTTGGTTGAGAGAATGCCAAGAGTGTGCAAAGCCGTCACCAAGGCAAAGGGTGGATACTTTGAAGAATCTAAAATATTAAAATATATTTAGATTTGTTTAACACTTTTTTGGTTACTACATGATTCCATATGTGTTATTTCATAGTTCTGATGTCTTCACTATGATTCTACAATGTAGAAAATAGTGAAAATAAAGAAAAACCCTTGAGTTGGTGTGTCCAAACTTTTTACTGATATGTATGTTATGTATGTATGTTATGTATGTCTCCAATATACACACAATGCATTCGGAAAGTATTCAGACCCCCTGACTTTTCCACATTTTGTTACATTACAGCCTTATTCTAAAATTGATAAAACTGTTGTTTCCCTTCATCAATCTACACACAATACCCCATAATGACAAAGCAAAAACATGTTTCTAGAAATGATTGCAAATGTATAGGAAAAAAGAACAGAAATATCACACTTACATAAGTATTCAGACCCTTTACTCAGTACGTTGTTGAAGCACCTTTGGCAGTAATTACAGCCTCGAGTCTTCTTGGGAATGAAGCTACAAGCTTGGCACACCTGTATTTGGGGAGTTTCTCACATTCTTCTCTTCAGACCTCTCATGCTCTGTCAGGTTGACTGGGGAGCCCTGCTGCACACCTATTTTCAGGTCTCTCCAGAGATGTTCGATCGGGTTCATGTCCGGGCTCTGGCTGGACCACTCAAGGAGATTCAGAGACGTGTCCCGAGACCATTACGATGTTGTCTTGGTTGTGACCTTAGTTTCGTTGTCCTGTTGGAAGGTGAACCTTCGCCATATTCTGAGGTCCTGAGCACTCTGGAGCAGGTTTTTCATCAAGGATCTCTTTGTACTTTGCTCCGTTAATCTTTCCCTCGATCCTGACTATTCTCCCATTCCCTGCCACTGAACAACATTCCCACAACATGATGCTGCCACAACCATGCTTTGCTGTAAGAAGGGTTTCCTTCAGAGGTGGTGCTTGACATTCAGGCCAAAGAGTTCATTCTTGGTTTCATCAGACCAGAGAATCATGTTTTTCATGGTCAGAGTCTTTAGGTGCCTTTTAGAAAACTCCAAGCTGGCTGTCATGTGCATTTTGCTGAGGAGTGGCTTCTGTCTGGACACCACTACCATAAAGGCCTGATTGGTGGAGTGTTGCAAAGATGGTTGTCCTTCTGGAAGGTTCTCCCATCTCCACAGAGTAACTCTGGATCTCTGTCAGAGTGACAATCATTCTTGGCTGTAATGTAACAAAACATGGAAAAAGTCAAGGGGTCTGAATACCTTCCGAATGCCCTGTGTATAGAGCATATACATAAGAAGAGAAGCTGAGTGTAACGGGTTTCTTCCAACTCCTCCTCTGACGAAGAGGTGGAACAAGGATCGGACCAAAATGCAACGTGGTTTGTTCGATACATCTTTAATGATGAAGAACACGAACAATACAAAAACAACAAACGTCGAAAACTGAAGCAGCCCTGACTGGTGCAACAAACACAGAGACAGGAACAATCACCCACCAACACACAGTGAAACCCAGGCTACCTAAATATGGTTCCCAATCAGAGACAACGATAATCACCTGACTCTGATTGGTCTGTGGCTGCCTGAGGCGGTTCTCAATCTATACACCCCACACAACCCCAAGACGAAACACACTACAAATAAACCCATGTCACACCCTGGCCCGACCCAATAAATGAAGATAACATAATAAATATAGATCAGGGCGTAACACTAAGGCCCACCCCGAGAGATAGAGATATGTCAGATGGCTACTGCGCCTGCTATACAGACATAGACGTACAGAAAGAGGGTAATTCCTTAAATTTCTATCCAAATATTTTATAGAAAGATAAGCATTATATTGTTAGATTCTTCCTCACCTCAAGTTCAACTGGAGTTCAGTTGGAGCGCCAAGGCGCGCTGCCTTCATGTCACAGGCCTGCAGTTGCTAAAGCTTAATAATAGCCACACTTTACCAAACCTTCACAAAACGTTTCTAAACTATATTAGGGTAACATCAAATGTCAAGTCATTGTTTATCGGGGAAATGCGAGCAGAAGAGAGAATGTAAACCAGGGGAAAAATACACTACACTCCCCTGTACCCCCCCCCCCCCCCCAAGAAAACACACAAACCCGATGCAAAAAAAAAAAGTTTGACAACCCTCCTCTATTTTAGACCACCCCTCCCCTCCCATAAATTTGGATCTGTCCCTAAAGATATCACTTTATAATCTGCAGTTTGGGGAGGACAGAGTTTGTAGAGACCAATATTGAGTTGTAATATGAAACAGTTCTTCAGTGGCAATGTAAGGCCTCAAGATGATTCTGTTTTAAAGTGAAGTCATGGTCAAATCATAAAAGTTTTTGAACAAACACATAACTCTAATTGCATAAATGCATACATGAATACAGACTGGCGTGGTGTCAGAATGGCACATTACAGTATATCAGAAATATACCATAACTCTTGTGATTATAAGTAATATGACATTTCCTAAGACAGGTACACGAGTTGTTTGGCAATATGATTCACTTCCTGATAGGATCAGACTAAGGACAGGATGTTAAATCACTCAAATTGGGACAACAATGAGCAAATTCCACAGAATGCCGTCACAGCTCGCTTCTGTAACGAGACAGATGGATGGCAGCCCTTAAGCTAACCCTCCAAGATGGTCTCACCACGCGCGCATGATGTTACTTAGGTAACCGTCGCCAATATAGACATCCGTGACATCACAACCCCTTAAACTGGTAAACAGAGAGGGACGGAGAGGGAAGCGTGTCGGCAGCAGTTCAGCTTAGTCCAATTTTTATTTTGTTCAAACACAGACTGGCATGATGTCAGAATGGCATAGCATTGTTTTCTGCCAGTGTCATCTCATCTTACAATCACAGGCCATTGACCACAGCACAAAATGTTGCTTCTGTTCTGCTGCACTAAACTAAAATATAATTACTGTTAAAGGGAAGTATTTCAAAGTATATTTCAAAAGCTGAAATGAAGTATATCCAAAAAGTCATATTAGTTTCACAGTTATTTCTTCCCTGACAAAGCAGGTGGCAATATCTTACTTACCAAAATCGTCGCCTTGCTGCCCAGGTTTCCATGATTCAGTAATAAGAGAACATTTTCCCCATTACATATTCAAAGCCGTAAATCAACAAAAGCAGGAGGGGTGTGAAAGTAATACATGAATAACTTACAAAGAGGGGAGTCAAGTGTTGTTGATGTTTCCTACTCACTTTCTTACTCTCTTTCTCCACCGAGAGAAAGTTGTAAAACGTGGACTTCCTGAATGGTGCTCTTCCTGTTTCCAGGCCTATCTGGGAGAGAGAGAGAGAGAGAGAGAGAGAGAGGTCTCAGTGTGCTTGTTCCAAGCTTCCAGCGCCAGGTCAGGGGACTGAGGGGTGAGCAGCTTACACTATGTCAGGAGTGGAGGGCGACTACGTCAACATGTGGTTATGCACCTGTAATATCAACTCTCCACCCGTTCATACACAACGTCGTACACCTAGGAGCTACATTCTGTCCAGGTAGGGTGCAACGCCAGCGTTATTTTTAAAAAAAAATTTTCTGGACAGCTTGTGAGGTACTGTTGTCTTTACATTCGACATTACGGTACTAGACGTTACGTTATACTCTACAACATTACTTGCAATTCCTCCCTACTGTTCTTTTTGCTAGGCTAACACTGGTGTAACCATATGCCCTTGTTACCACGGGGAAAACCAGCCTGGGATATAGATGATGTAGGCTTCACTGGTACAGTAAGCCCTGTGAAAATTAAATGTATGAGGTTCTATAGCTAAGTCCTAGACAAGCACGATTACCTTGTGCATGTAGACCTGGGCGGGGTATGATATAAATAAATCCATCCACACCACCAAATTCCATCATTAAGTAATCAAAGGCTCAGAGAAGTTGATGGGAAAACAGTCTGTATAGTATACATAGGGAACTTCCAAAAATTCAGAGAGAAGCAATTTTTAATTGTCGAGACCTCCCATAAGCTGCACAAATCTTTTGATTGAATATGAGTTAAATCCTAATGACATGATGGATGAGGTTCTACACCTCTTGGCGTAGCCAGAGAAACTATATGTCACCTCAGATGAACATTAGATTCTCAAAAGGATAATAATGCCCTGGATAATTTATTTAGGCAATGATTTTTCCACTTTTGTATCTGAGGTTAGCGTTTGGATTCATTCAACAGCCCTCCATGATAAGTGGATGAGAAATGAAAAGGTGTGTGTGTTTGTGTGTGTGTCTGTCTGTGTGTGTGCATGCTTGTGTGTGTGTGTGCACCCTCATGTGTGTCCTTACTAACTACAGTGCTTTGCCTTCTGAAAGTATTCACACCTGTTGACTTTTTACAATTTGATGTGTTACAGCCTGAATTTAAAATGTATTACATTGAGATTTGTTTTCACTGGCCTACACACAATACTCCATAATGTCAAAGTGAAATTATATATTTTTTAAGATTTTTACTGATTAATAAAAAATTCAAAGCTGTGAGTAAATAAGTATTCAACCTCTTTGTTTATAATTTATCTTCTTACGGGTACGTGGGACGGTAGCGTCCCACCTGGCCAACATCCAGTGAAATTGCAGAACGCGAAATTCACAAATACCAAATTCAAATATTTAACATTCTTGAAAATATATGTGTTATACATCAAAATAAAGCTTAACTTCTTGTTAATCCAGCCGCCATGCCAGATTTTAAAAAGGCTTTACGGCGAAAGCAAACCATGTGATTGTCTGAGGACAGCTCCCCGCATACAAACACATGAAAATCATATTTCAACCAGGCAGGTGCGACACAAAAGTCAGAAAAAGCGATATACAAAATGCCTTACCTTTGATGATCTTCTTCTGTTGGCACTCCAAAAAGTCCCAGTTACATCACAAATGGTCATTTTGTTCGATAATGTCCTTTATATCCATAAAAACTCAGTTTAGCTGGCACGCTTCAGTCAATAAGCCATTCAGTTTCCCTCCATCAAAATGCATACAAAATGAATCCCAAACGTTACTAATAAACTTTTCCAAACAAGTCAAACAACGTTTATAATCAAACCTTAGGTATCCTAATACGCAAATAAACGATCAAATTTAAGACAGAGAATAATATGTTCATTACCGGGCAGTCCTCCATGCACTTGGAAACACTACAGCCAAAATGGGAGCCACCTAGAAAAACTACATTTTTGGTGTCATTTCTCCATAAACCAGCCTGAAACTCTTTCTAAAGACTGTTGACATCAAGTGGACACCCTAGGAACTGCAATCTGGGAGGACTTGACCTTATTATTAAAATACTAGCCATTGAAAATAATGGTAAGCTGAAATATTTTTTGGGGGGATGGTTGTCCTCGGGTTTCGTCTGCCATATCAGTTCTGTTATACTCACAGACATTATTTTAACAGTTCTAGAAACTTTAGAGTGTTTCCTATCCAAATCGACAAATTATATGCATATCCTTGCTTCCGAGCCTGAGTAACAGGCAGTTTACTTTGGTTCATGCCTTTCATCCTGATGTCAAAATACTGCCCCCTACCCCAGAGAAGTGCAGCTATTGATAGATGTGTAGAAGTTATTAAGAAGTTATTAATTACACTATGGATGGTGTATCAATACACCCAGTCACTACAAAGATACAGGCGTCCTTCCTAACTTAGTTGCCAGAGAGGAAGGAAACCGTTACTAACCTAATTGGTAGAAGCCTGTACAGAATACAATTTTTCCAAAACATGCATCCTGTTTGCAAAAATACACGAAAATAATACTACAAAAAATGTATACTAAGTGTTATGTTTGAGACAAATCCAATATAACAGTCTGGTTCAGATGAATTCCCCTTTCAGCAGGACAATAGCCTAAAAAAAGGCCAAGTCTACACTGCCGTTGCTTACCAAGAAGACAGTGAATATTCCTGTTTTCGAGTTACAGTTTTGACTTAAATCTACTTGAACATCTATTTCAACACCTGAAAATGGTTGTCTAGCAATGATAAACAACCTATTTGACAGAGCTTGAAGAATTGTTTAAAGAATAATGGGGGCCTCTCGGGTGGTGCAGTGGTCAAATTGGTTGTTTATCATTGCTAAACAACCATTTTCAGGTGTTGAAATAGATGGGTTCGCGGCCAGGATCTGTCGCAGCCGGCCGCGACCGGGAGGTCCTTAGGGCGACGCACAATTGGCCTAGCATCGTCCGGGTTAGGGAGGGTTTGGCTGGTAGGGATATCCTTGTCTCATCGCGCACTAGCGACTCCTGTGGCGGGCTCAGTGCACGCTAACCAGGTCGCCAGGTGCACAGTGTTTCCTCCGACACATTGGTGCAGCTGGCTTCTGGATTGGATGCGCGCTGTGTTAAGAAGCAGTGCCGCTTGGTTGGGTGGTGTCTCGGAGGACGCATGGCTTTCGACCTTCGTCTCTCCCGAGCCCGTACAGGAGTTGTATCGATGAGACAAGATAGTAACTAACTAATTGGATACCACGAAATTGGGGAGAAAAGGGGGTAAAAAAATAAAAAATAAAATAAAAAAAGAATAATGGGCAAATGTTGCATAATCAAGTTGTGGAAATCTCTTAGAGACCTAGAAAGAGTCAAAGCTGTAATCGCTGCCAAAGGTGCTTCTACAAATGATTAACTTAGGGGTGTGAATACTTAGGTACATTTAATTTTCAAGAAATTTGCAAAACATTTTAAAAACATGTTTTCACTTTGTCATTATGGGGTATTGTGTGACTGGTAAGAACAAATCTATTTAATCCATTTTAATTCCGGCTGTAACATACCCCTTGACTCTACATTTTGTTATGTATACTTTCTGAAGGCGCTATAATTAGCTAATAAAAACTTATTTAAAAAAAATTGTAGTGGTTTAGAGTGGCTCAGCCTACAATCTATAGATATACATGTAAATGGCCATATAAAAAAAGCACACTAAAACCTAACAAAATATATGTCCAAAAGGCTGTCAATGCCAAATAATTTAGGCCCTTTCTTTTCAGCCCACCACTAAAAGAGCCTTGGTGGTTGGTGCGCGGATTAATTGCACATCTGGTATCAGTTAGGGCTGCATACTTGGCACCGCTGAGGCTTCTACAGTCGAGGAAAGCAGCACGTTCCAGGAGCCCGGCCCAGCCTCTGACTCTCCCCCACGTCTCCTGGTTAAAAACAGGACACATTTGTCTCTGAGGGATTTTGACCCTTGATCTCCATTGGTGGGAGGGGGATCTCCTTGTCATTGACTTTTAGTCATTGTTTGATTGAATATTTGGAGTTATTAGACAGTGGGAACGTTGCTCTGGGAAGAGTGTGGGAGAATGTGTGCAAAGGAGGGAGAGAGAGGGAGAGCTAATGGGTTGTGTGGGGGATGGAGGGAGAGATAAAGAGCAAGAGAGATGGATGATGAGAATTGTGATAGTGGCTCAATGGGTTGTCTACTGACTATCTATTATGCCTCTTACGATGCCACATCTTCCTGCCCTTGCCATATTCAACACCTCTCGCCCATTCTGTCTACATTCAGACATAAATGCTCATTTTTCAGTTTAAAAATCCAAATCATTTTCTATAGATAAAAGGATGTAGCGCTCTGTGTGAATAATATCAAGCATGACTAATCTGACTGCCTTTGTTTTGTTTTGATAGCCAACTCCAGATGAGACCTAACACTCTGTTGCTGGAATGCCGTGTGGCCCTTGGGCATAGCAAACGTAGCCTCAGGATATGCTAGCATGGCAATACCAGACAGACCACAATCACACACTAGAACATAGCAACACACCAGGCCAGTCACAACAATAACACTTACTGTCAACCTAGACAGGTAAACACCAAAACAAACTCATTATCAAAGCCATGTGAACTTCCATGAGGTAGGTAACACTCACGTCATTTGCAGTTGTGTAATACCAAACACCACGATTGGTGGAATGCTAGTTTCTCAAGCCAACTGGTCACAAAGCTGTCCAAAAACAAGCCATGACAACTATAATCTCCATAAAGACATAAGTACATATAATCACAACAATCACCTAGTTGTGTGGGTTCTTAATATCACTTCCCTATTATTGGAGGGTAAATGCTAGGTTTGGCTAGCATAATTGCTATATACTAGTATACTAGTCTAGCAAAGCCTTGCTGTGATAAAGTGACTGTTATTCAGCTGGGGTGGAAAGCAATTATAAATACATTATGAGGAGCTGAGAGCAGCAGTACAGGATGTGCCGACGAGAACGGCATAATTCCAACCGCCGACACACTTTGCATATCTGCAATCCAAGCAACTTCCTCACCTTCTCACCATAGTAATGGCCAGGCATGGTCACAGTCTCCTTGGCACAGTCCATCTGTTGTTTTTGCTTTTTCTGGAGGGGGTAGTAGAGGGGGAGAGGTGAGGAATGAGAACATGAAGGGAGTTCCGACCACATAAGCGGTGCAGGCCTGTCATTACGGCACATTAGCGTTAGCATTGGGCTAACGCGCTGCATGACGTCCATTTCTAAATGCAGTCTGCTGACGCAATTGGTCAACTCAAGTGGGTTGTAGTGGAGGAGGCAGTAGTGGAAGCACCACAGAAACAACCTCATGACAGGAAACTAATCCACATCCGGACATTCACAAAGGTCACATTTCTTTAATGTGGTGCTCTGTGACTTTTTTTGCCAAACTGTGAATAATAGTATAGAATGATGTGATATCCTATCTCCCATAAGGTCTCATTTAAATTCTAGATCAACTCATGCTGTACTCGAGTTGCAATATTCTCAGTAAGGCAACTTACAGTTTCTCTCCGAAATCCACAAAATTCACAATGAGACTAGTGTGTTTGAATACACATGATCACGATAGCAGCCAATCCCTAAACTCTCTGACTGGTAAAGGCAGCAGTGTGATTCTGATTCCTCCAAGAGTGAGTTGTGATTGACGACAGCTATTGTGGCATCCTTATTTGCCACACGCAATGAGATTACATTGCAATTACACTAGCATGCCAGCCCATAACGTGATGCTAGCGAGGGTACAATATTCCCAAACAGGGGGAGAGTGCAGCAATGTGACGCAGTTGTCTTTTCATTGGTGGCCCGGCCACCCGCTCAGCAAGCTAGCTGTGTGTGTGTGTGTGTGTGTGTGTGTGTGTGTGCATGCACTCTGAGGTGGTGTGTTTGTGCCTGTGTGTGTGTGCGCGTGTTCAGTCTGTCCCCTCAGATGGTGTGAGACATGGGCAGATGTGGAGTGGGGTCAGAGAGGAAGGGGGTAGCATCCATACACAGCCAAGCAAAAGGTCAAGGTGAAACACCTACCGCTATGTTAAGATAGAGGACTGAAAGCGGGAGACTGCTATACCATCACCAAGTATAATAAGTGTAACAGAATTAAAAATCTAATCTAATCTTCGGTTTTCTCAGGTGGGTGGTTTGGGCGGTTTGAACTAAAGGTCCTGACATTTAAAGATGCTCTGTCCAATTCAATATTTGACAGTCATGCTCTGGTTTATAAGGAGCTTCTACTGTGTGATGTAATTGTTCTTATTTTAGGACAATTCCACAGTAACGGAATTACTCTGAGACTCAGATTTTTCACTTTAAACTGTGTGTAAAAATGAAGGATTTTTGTTTGGTTTACAATTTAAGGTGAAAAATCGGAGTCTCAGCATAATTCCTTTACCATGAAATTGCCCTTTAACATTCCAGTCAGTGTGGTTTTGCCACCGGAGAAGGAATATATACAGTACCAGTTAAAAGTTTGGACACACCAACTAATTCAAAGGTTTTTCTTTATTTTTTACTATTTTCTACATTGTAGAATAATAGTGATGACATCACAACTATGAAATAACACACATGGAATCTTGTAGTAACCAAAAAAGTGTTAACAAAAAAGGGATATCTTCAACCACCAACTTACCATCCTGAGACAAGGCAGAGTATAGCCCACAAAGATCTCCGCCACTGCATAACCCAAGGGGGGGCGCCAACCCGGACAGGAAGATCACGTCAGTGACTCAACCCACTCAAGTGACGCACCCCTCCTAGGGACGGCATGGAAGAGCACCAGTAAGCCAATGACTCAGCCCCTGCAATAGGGTTTGAAGCAGAGAATCCCAGTGGAGAGAGGGGAACCGGCCAGGCAGAGACAGCAAGGGCGGGTCGTTGCTCCAGTGCTTTTCCATTCACCTTTACACTCCTGGGCCAGACTACACTCAATAATAGGACCTACTGAAAAGATGAGTCTTCAATTAAGACTTATATATCGAAATATGCATGTATAAAATGGTTATGTGTTCAATAGTATTAACTGTTAACTTTGCAAGTTCACCAGCAATGAGGCAGCAATTACTAGCATAGGCCTACTGGCCTTTTGGTATGTAACAATTACTTGATTGATGTATTATTTAATTATGAAGCTTGCATTTGGAATTTGTTGTTAAAAATAATTATTAGCCCACGATAGGAAGACGCTCTCCAAACTCCCGCCAGTGGAAATGTTTTTTTTTTCTGTTGTTGAAATGTTTGCTTTTGCCTCTCACACGTTTAAATGCATGTGGTAAATCTTTATTCCATTTAATACTAAAATAATTGCTAGCGTTTCATCATTCCAACCCCATACCTATTGCAACACGTAGACATTTCTGTTTCATGTTTGATAGGCCTGTAATACATTTTAACTTAGCCAACCATTTCAATGTACCCTGCTCTGAGTGGGAACAATGTTTACAGTCCACATGAATGTTCACAAGACTCATGAGGTAGAAGTTATGTGTATTTAATTCAATGTATGGTTTCCTTTGTTCATATTTCCTGGGTGATGTCAGAGTTACATGTGTCTGTGTCCGAGGAGCGCGCAGGCCTCAATGCGCATAGAACGCTTTGGAGTCAGAAAATAAGTAATGGAAAATGATTGTGATGAAATATCATGACAAATAATTACTGTACGTCCGATTAAGACGAATGTAGCCATGTAATGGATGTGGAAATTGTCTTTTACATTGTAGAACCAGTTTATTGGTTGTAAATGCCAATTGTGTAGTTGTATGGTCCAGGGGGTGCTTACCGTATATTATGTAGGCCTGCCTGTTTGAGCTCCTGTTAGACAGGTTCCATTTGGTTTCTCAAGGGGAGGCTGTACAGTCTTGCCCTCTACCTGTGTCTGTTCAGATAGGAAAGGTTAAGGCTGACTTTTGCCCATGTATATTTGGTAAATATACTTGTATATTTTGTATGATATGGCACTTTCACCATTGGATCACCAAGATCTGTAAATAAATCTACTCTCTGAGCACATCAACCTGCCCTGCCTTCTGCTGATTTCATGACCTTATGACTGCTACATGTCCCTATTTTACAGTTAGAGTAGACAAAATAATGAAAAGGGCTGTCTGGTAACCTCAATAAATAGACAAATATTTGTAGTTAAACAAGTTATTGCAGGGGCCTCATGAGTGGTGCAGTGGTCTAAGGCACTACATCGCATTGCTAGCTGTGCCACTTAGAGAACCTGGTTCAAGTCTAGGCTCTGTCGCAGCCGGCCGTGACCGGGAGACCTGTGGGGCGGTGCACAATTGGCCGAGCATCATCCGGGTTAGGGGAGGGTTTGGCTGGCAGGGATGTTTTTGTCCCATTGTGCTCCAGCAACTCCTGTGGTTGGCTGGGTGCAATGCACGTTGACACGGTTGCCAGGTGTACAGTGTTTCGTCTGACACATTGGTGTGTCTGGCTTCCGGGTTAAGTGGGCATGTGTCAAGAAGCAGCTTGACTGGGTTGTGTTTCTGAGGACGCGCGGCTCTCAACCTTCACCTCCCCCGAGTCCGTACGGGAGTTGCAGCGACAAGAATGTAACTACCAATTGGATACCATGAAATTGGGGAGATAAATGAGTAAAAAAATAAATACAAATAAACAAGTCGTTCCATGTATAGATTTTCTTTTTGCTTGACTTGACTTGAAAACTTGTGACTCGACTAGCTCTTAGAATCCACGACTTGGACTTGACTCGAGTCTTGACCCACTGTACTTGGGACTCGACTTGAGACTCGAACGAAGTGACTTGAGACCTGCTTGTGACTTGAATAAAAGTGACTTGGTCCCACCTCTGGTATACACCAAGTGATGAAAAGCAGGCCCCAAACATTGAGAGATTACATAGTTACTTTAAATTGTTGTACAGCTTGTGAGGATGTTCCATAATATTAATAGTCCTCTTTTCTACACTTCCTCTTTCCTCCGCAAGTCACTCCACATGTTTAGTACGAACACACTGGGCCTCTTCGAAACCAGCCGATGCACCGTCTGCCAACACTAGCCCATGTCATACCCCCCCCCCCCCACACACACACAAATTACCACAGTCTTTCTAACTATGACCCTCACGTCTGTTGTCATCACATTTCACAATACATTATCTACTGTATTTATGATACATTATCTGAAACACCAGCATCTGAGGTAGCTGTCTACACACTGTGCAGACAGATTTACAGACTGATAAACTCCAATAGTGACTGAGAGATTTACAGCGGGTTTGTTGCCTTTGAGCCCGAGACACCTCCTGGTGCAGTCTGGGCTCGTTTCTATTAAGATTAATAACGGCTGTATTTACGAAGCAAACTGTCCCTCCAGGACCCTTAAGGCTGCCGTGTTCCAAACTGCCACTGGAACAAATGCAATGGGCTGACGGAGGGAGAATCAAAGGGATGGAGCGAGAGTGTGTGATAGAAATAAATAGATTGGCAGTGTGTGTGTGTGTGTGTGTGTCTGTCGGTCTGTGTCTGTCTGTTTGCCTGCCTACATGCACATTTGCCAGAGCCTGTGTACCAATGTCTGTGTGTCACTTCACTCTGCACCAATTATTCTACTGTGACACCCACAGTGTGTCACTGTGTAACTCTACTGTAACGACAGATTTCCTCTTCGTCTGAAGAGGAGTAACTGGGGTCGGACCAAAACGCAGCATGGTAAGTGTCCATAATTATTTATTACGAACACAACTGAACACTCAAACAAAACAAAAATAACGTGCATCAACGTGTCATGCATAGGTGTAATAGTTGGCAGGGAAGTCAGGCGCGGGAGAGTCAAATAGAGTGTAAAATGGAGTCTTTTAATAAAGTTCACGGAGTATGCTCCATAACAGTAAATGTACGTAAACAAACAAACATGGGTACGAGGACCCGACGCGCACCTATACAACATCACACTACACTGACAATAAAACAATCTCTGACAAAGACATGAGGGGAAACAGAGGGTTAAATACACAACAGGTAATGAATGGGATTGAAAACAGGTGTGTGGGAAGACAAGACAAAACCAATGGAAAATGAAAAAAGGATCAATGATGGCTAGAAGACCGGTGACGTCGAACGCCGACCACCGCCCGAACAAGGAGAGGCAACGACTTCCGCAGAAGTCGTGACACAACGTGCATTGGTGACAAACACTGACTCGGAAAACTAACACCCACAAACCAACAGTGAAACCTAGGCTACCTAAATATGGTTCTCAATCAGGGACAACGATAAACACCTGCCTCTGATTGAGAACCATATCAGGCCAAACACAAATGGAAAAAACATAGAAACACAAACATAGACTGCCCACCCCAACTCACGCCCTGACCATACTAAATAAAGACAAAACAAAGGAAATAAAGGTCAGAACGTGACATCTACTTTCTGTTGTAATCACTGGTACTGTATTGAGCCGCCGCCACAAACAATATTTGTTCTGTTTTATTTCATCGGGGGAGCCCAATTGAGACCAGGGTCTCATTTTCAATGGCGCCCTGAGGACAGAAAATGAGATAGAATAACAAATACATTGGAACATCACAAAAACCATAGACATCATAAACAAATGGTTAAATCAATCAAAACAATTGTACACCTCTGTGAACTCATTTATCGGCGTTTTAAACTGCCGAGTGGCACGAGGGAATCCAAATCTAGTGAATTTTGTAAGTGATTCCAAAACTGGAGTGTTAAAACTAAATGCGGATTTACCTAGTTCGGTGGAGACCTGAGGAATCTCAAGAGTTAAGCAACCCTGCGAATGGGTTTTGTATCTCATGTTTTTATACTTTAACAACAAAGTTAGCTAAGTCGGAAGCTTGTATAGTAGAGCTTGTAAACTGAAACGGTGTAATGAAGTGATCTAAGAGACTTTTAATGCGGACCAGCCAACCATTTGATACAGGATGCAGTGATACTTATTTTAAAAATCTCCCTCCCCTCTCTTCTCTTCTCAATTCAATTCAAGGGCTTTATTGGCATGGGGAACATATGTTAACGTTGCCAAAGCAAGTGAAATAGATAATAAACACAAGTGAAATATACAATACAAATTAACAGTAAACATTAGCCTCACAGAAGTTCCAAAAGAATAAAGACATTTCAAATGTCATATTATGTCTATATACAGTGTTGTAACGATGTACAAATAGTCAAAGTACAAAAGGGGAAAAAAATAAACAAATATGGCTTGTGTTTACAATGGTGTTTTTCACTGGTTGCCCTTTTCTTGCGGCAACAGATCACAAATCTTGCTGCAGTGATGGCACACTGTGGTATTTCACCCAGTAGATATGGGAGTTTATCAAAATTGGGTATGTTTTTGTATTCTTTGTGAATCTGTGTAATCTGAGGGAAATATGTGTCTCTAATATGGTCATACATTTGTCAGGAGGTTAGGAAGTGCAGCTCAGTTTCCACCTCGTTTTGTGGGCAGTGTGCACATGGCCTGTCTTCTCTTGAGAGGCAGGTCTGCCTACCACAGCCTTTCTTAAATAGCACGGCTATGCTCACTTCGTCAGTCACAGAGGTCAGGTATTCTGTCACTGTGTACTTTTTGTTTAGGGTCAAATATCATTCTTGTTTGCTTAGTTATTTTGATCATTCTTTCCAATGTGTCAAGTGATTATCTTTTTTGTCATGATTTGGTTGGGTCTAATTGTGCTGCTGTCCTGGGGCACTGTGGAGTCTGTTTGTGTTTGTGAATAGAGCCCAACTACCACCTTGCTTAGGGGACTCATCTCCCGGTTAATCTCTCTGTTGGGGATGGCTTTGTTATGGAAGGTTTGGGAATCGCTTCCTTTTAGGTGGTTGTAGAATTTAGCGGCTCTTTTCTGGATTTTGATCATTAGCGGGTATGTTTCTAATTCTGCTCTGCATGCATTATTTGTTGTTTTATGTTGGACATTTTTGCAGAATTCTTTGTGTTTGCCCTATTTTGTGAATTTTTGGTTGGTGAGCGGACCCCAGACCTCACAACCATACTGATAGGTTCCACTTCACAAGTCTTACTGATATTTCTTGTCAAGGCCCAGGTCTGGCTGAATCTGTGCAGAAGATCTAGGTGCTGCTGTAGGCCCTCCTTGATTGGTGATTCTAGTAGGGTGAGGTCTCTCTCTCTCTCTCTCTCTCTCTCTCTCTCTCTCTGTCTCTCAAACAAGAACTGACAACACTTACTAAACATCATCGCTGACAACAGGAGGGAAAAAACTCTTTGTCCTGACTTCTGGGGCAGACTAGTACACAAATACACTAACTGGCTATCAGACCAATAAATGAACTAACAACAAGCACTGACAACACAAATCTACTATGGGAGCTTCCAAGTCAGAAAGGATCAGTTGAATAAAACTTAATGGCCATTCGTTGTGGTTCCCATGATGTGGTGTATTAGCTAAACCCTGCACATAGTGTTGGGGAGCTATGAGACAGTGCCCCCCACACTCCCACTGTATAAGCTCTTGTTCATCACCCTTTACCACCAGTGGAGGCTCGACTTTATGTTAATATCCCAAAGTCAACTCTAACACCAAATTACAATGATTACAGTGCCTTGGGAAAGTATTCGGCCCCCTTGAACTTTGCGACCTTTTGCCACATTTCAGGCTTACAGCTGTAATCGCAGCAAAAGGTGGCGCTACAAAGTATTAACTTAAGGGGGCTGAATAATTTTGCACGCCCAATTTTTCAGTTTTTGATTTGTTAAAAAAGTTTGAAATATCCAATAAATGTCGTTCCACTTCATGATTGTGTCCCACTTGTTGTTGATTCTTCACAAAAAAATACAGTTTTATATCTTTATGTTTGAAGCCTGAAATGTGGCAAAAGTTCGCAAAGTTCAAGGGGGCCGAATGCTTTCGCAATGCACTGTATCTTCAACTTCGTCGCCCATGTGTGTCGTTAGAGACGTGTTGTACTGTTTTGAACGTTATACAGTAAGCACTGTGGACTGGAGTGTGCAGTCAAAACAAACTACCTTTATCTAGTTTGGGGGCGATATGAGCCTCTAATGTCAGATTATATCACAATCCTCTTCAGAAAGAGGACATTCATTCTGACACAGCAAGGAGGGGAGGGAGGTGTGTGTGTGTGTGTGTGTGTGTGTGTGTGTGTGTGTGTGTGTGTGTGTGTGTGTGTGTGTGTGTGTGTGTGTGTGTGTGTGTGTGTGTGTGTGTGTGTGTGTGTGTGTGTGAGTGAGAGAGAGAGAGAGAGACAAACATCTAAAGGATTAGGTTTTTCCAGTGTTGGACAATGTGGAGAGGCCCTGCTGGTTTGAGAACTCCAAGGTCCAAACCATGGAATTAGAATTGGTCCGAACCGCAGTGACACGAGCAGGGGGGAGCATGGTGATGTCATAGTAGAGTGATTTGATGGTGATTGGACCCGGGCCTTGTCTGACCTAATGGGAACTTTTCCGGGTAGATTGGAAATGCTTTAGCTAAGTACTTAAGTTAATATCTACTAGGAAATAATGCCGAATTACTTAGCAATATAGAATCAAACAACAAAACGTGTTCTTGCCTGATGCATGTTTTCTTTAGCTACTATGTTAAAAAAAAGGAAAAAAAAGAGAAGAGAGCAATTCTGGATGCGATAAATGTAATCTACCGAGCTGGATAAACTGATTCATGTGTCACAAGAATTTGGCTCGGATTTACTTTTTAATTGAATATATCTGGGGCGGTCTTCTTGACTTTGACATCAACAGTGAACTGTCAAATTGGCAAGGAGTGCAGTCAGTGTCCAAAATACCCAGTATCCTACGACTACTGTATTGGTGTCCTTTTTTTCTCTGTGCTGTTCATGTTACAGAAAATTGGATTCAAAGATGAAAGAATTCTAAGTTCCACGGAAAGCTTTCAAGTGCGCTCATGTGAAATAATGTCTCCCATATAATATACTGGCAAAGTGTTGCTTTGCGCAAGCGCTTACTTTGGACAGTTTGCGACATGAAAGGCTTTCCATTACTCTGTGAAATGCAAATACCTTTCAACATAGAACCACACATTGACTCTAAGCTGCATTACACCACTTAATATAGATGAATTCAATGCTATAATTGTATATACTTGCTCTGTGGGGAATATAAAAGTGCTTGGTCTCCCCCAGCCTCCTAGAGCCTGATGCTAAAAATAACATAAAAAATTGAGGAGAAAAAAACTAGGAACGAAGCGAAAACAACGCAAGCATGTACTATTGCGCTTAATAAAGTCGTGGGACTTTTGAAATGTCGTTTGAGGTTGGGAGAGTAACATTTCAAAGACAGTTTCATTGGAGTTTCCTTTCTCATGATGAAATCTATGAATGTGAAGAGGTTTCCATATCAAATGTTAGTCATAGAGGGTGTTCTCAGATACTGTCATGGGCGTCGTAAGAAGCGGACCAAGTTTCAGCGTGGTGGGTGTACATTTTCCTTTCTATTTGAAAGTCGCCAACAAAACAATACAAAAACGACCATGAAGCTTAACAGGGCTAAGTGCCACAAACAAAATTAACTACCCACAAAGAAAGGAGGGAAAAAGGGCTACCTAAGTATGATTCCCAATCAGAGACAATGATAGACAGCTGTCCCTGATTGAGAACCATACCCAGCCAAAACATAGAAATAAAGAAACATAGAAAGCAAAACATGCCCACCCCACATCACAACCTGACCTAACCAAATAGAGAAAGAAAACGGCTCGCTAAGGTCAGGGCGTGACAGATACTCTTTTAGAGGCTGAGTTTTGAGTAAATGCCTGCTACTTTTGGTTTGTTGTCGAACCAGACCTGGTTACAAATACATTTGACCTTTCAGTCATTTAGCAGACACTCTTATCTAAAGCAACTGAATGAGTGAATACATTTTGCACAGTACTGAGTGCATACATTTTCATACTTTTATTGTACTTGTCCCCCGTGGGAATCGAACCCACATCCCTGGTATTGCAAGTGCCAACCTCTACCAAGTGTTTATTTGCTTTCTTTTAAATACTTTGAGCATTTAATTGAACTAGCCTGGAGTGCCAGATGGGTGGGGTTTGCACTTTTATAATTATTCTGTCATTGGGTCCATTGCACCAGGCAAGCTCAATCAAGTGCAGCTTATTCATTTGAAAGAACATAAATACTATTTGAAACCAGTTCTGTTTTCACATGTATTGCATGTGTGTTTGAAACTAGGATTATTTCTCTTCCCACACTGCTGAGTCATAGTAACCAGGATTTATAGCTGCATTATAATGGCTTAGATATGCATCTTTGATCAACTGTAATGGGAATATGGGATCCACTATTTTGTTTTTTGTTTCAGGATCCATAGTCACAATGACTGATTCATTCAAACGCAATTAATAAAAAAATAGAGTATTCAGCTCCTTTTCTTGGTAAGACCTTTCATGAGCATGTTGTCAACAATTTCATGAGCACCAACCCATTATGTTTTAACCCCTGGGTGTAGTTCAACTACCACCCAGCAGAGGCCACTGTGGGCAAACGTCTTGCTATGCCAGGATCTTTGACATCATCAACCTAAAGCCTTGACATGCACACATGCACCAATGTAATTGCTATGGAAACATATGTGTCCATGGAGTTAGGATGAACGACTGTATCTTTGTAGTGACTGGGTGTATTGATACACCCTCCAACGTGTAATTAATAACTTCGCCATGCTCAAAGGGTCTTTGTGGTTGGATCTGTGTTCAGAATTCACTGCTCGACTGGAGGACCTTACAAATAACTGCATGTGTGGGGTACAGAGATGAGGTTGTCATTCAAAAATCATGTTAAACACAATTATTGCACACAGATTGAGTCCATGCAACTTATTATGTGACTTGTTAAGCAAATCTTTACTCCTGAACATATTTAGGCTTGCCATAACAAAGGGGTTGAATACTTATTGACTTTGTAAAAGTAAAAAAAAAACATACTTCCACTTTGACATTATGGGGTATTGTGTGTTGGCCAGTGACAAACAATCTCAATTTAATACATGTTAAATGCATGCAGTAACACAACGTTCTGAAGGCACTGTATAGGAACACTGTTTCTGCAGTACCTTTGCCATAGAGGAAGGTCAATGGTGACTTTAAAGCAGTTACATAGTTTAATGGCTGTGATAGGAGACAACTGAGGATGGATTGAACAATTCAGGTGTGGAAAGCTCTTGGAGACTTAATCCCACTTTGTGGGATTGGGCACTGTGGTGACTATTGAATATCTCCTTGGTTTGTTTACTTTCAATGAAAGTGAGAGGTACCTTAGACACCTCTAAGATACGGTAGCACCCTACCTTTCAGACCCACACTCAGTGCCACCTCACTCTCTCTTTATCACACCATAACTCTATGCTCTACAAAAAGGAAGCTTGCCAAACACCTCAGTGAGCAAACACAATAATGAGTGCTGTACCTAAACAGTGATTTGCAGGCTGCACTATAATTCAGCCAGGCACGCCACAGACACCAGCTAGACACAAGATGGATGACTTCAACGAGACGAGCCCAGAGACAATGTGTACCATCTTTCCTGTCTGAAGCAGACTAATGGCCTGTAAGAAAGCAGGTGTGTGTGGGAAGAGACAGAGGAAACACAAAAGCACTGGCAGACAAGCTTAATGGATCAGAAACATTGGCAAACAAATCAATCTCCTCTCCTGCATTTGTTCTAGATGCTGGTGTTGCTTCCATGTGAAAATGACAAGCTCGGGTGCCTCGGTGAGTCATGAGTGACTGTCATTCCATTCATCCAATAAACAGGCTGGGAGATATCACTGGCATTTGTCTTTGAAAATCATCTAAGCAGTTTTATATCTGTTTTGTTTTTTTCTTGGTGTTTGTGTGTCTGTATACGCTAGTGTGTGTGTGTGTGTGTGTGTGTGTGTGTGTGTGTGTGTGTGTGTGTGTGTGTGTGTGTGTGTGTGTGTGTGTGTGTGCGTGCGTGCGTGCGTGCGTGCGTGCGTGCGTGCGTGTGTGTGAAGCAGGCTTTCATTATTCTCATAGCAACCTGCTCATGCACTGAAACAGCACACCACTAATGATTAAACCAAGCTCAGAGGCAACCCGTCTTTGTAGATAAACTCCAAAAGCAATTGTTTATTGCAGGCAGAGAGGAAAAACATCCATCTGATTCAAGACTGTAAAAGAAATGAGCCTGTGAAAATCCACCAACCAGTCCCGACCCTATTTGATTTGTTAATAGAACCAGCGTGGTACTGTGTAGCCAACAAAATCGGGGAGAGGGAAAGGATGGGGTTTTTTTCTCAGAGAATGACAGCGTTATTGAGTTCCTACCTTTACTGGCAGCCTTTAAAAAAAACATGGATCCATGCCAGCAAATACTTACCGTAATCCATTTATATTGTTCTCCAGGAAAGCGCGCTCATCTTACTGCAGTGAGCTGATCCTCAAAGTTATAGCCTACTTGAAAAAAAAAAAAGAAGTTTCTGACTTGACAGAATCATGGTCCACAGGGTCTCCCAGGCATACAGTATATCTGGAACTTTACTGGTTCCAGGGGACATTTTGTCCACCTGGGCAATGTTCCCTGTCTTCCACTCAAGTGCCTTGTCTGTACAGGCTAAGAGCAAATACTGCCAGTCATCTTAAAATGTCCACACCAGTAGAAATGCACCTTTTTTTTTTTTGAGCTGAAAGACAACGGCCAGATCGAACCCATGATGCTGCACAACCATTTCAGTAAATAGATCATTGATTTAGTCGAAGTGTGATATATTTGGGCTTGAAGTAACAAATCCCGAAGTGACCACTTCATGCAAATCTGTGTGAATGTGATGTCTTTTCCTGATTTGACCAACAAATCATTTTACCACACACCAGCATGGCATTGTTAATGAATCAGAAACAACTGCTAAGTATTTCCTTTTCGCGACTGAGATGATCCTAACAGCCTTGTGTCCACTTGGGCGGGTCATGGAGCAAATTAAAATCATTTTTTCACCAGAAAATGAACATAATCCATTGGGTAATTTGTCCATTTTCACGTCTTTTTTATCTAGTTTGTATTTTTTTTAAATGTACAGTACCAGTCAAAAGTTTGGATACGCCTACTCATTTAAGGGTTTTTCCTTTATTTGTACTATTTTCTACATTGTATAATAATTAAATAACACATATGGAATCATGTAGTAACCAAAAAAGTGTTAAACAAATCAAAATATATTTGAGATTAGAGATTTTTCAAAGTAGCCACCCTTTGCCTTGATGACAACTTTGCACACTGTTATGTGAACATTTTATAAACGCTATAATTGCATAATATAAAACCCGCTCCCCCGTCACCCAAGATGAATGGTTTTGACCACTAAAGTTTTGCTTCACTACACACTCCACTGCTTTGATTGGTGTAATGTTAGCTAGAAACCACAAGTGTCTTACCAAATAATAAAAAGGCACTCGCAAAAGAAAATTCAAGGAACTTATAGTTATGTCATTTGCGGTGTGCATGATCATCAGCAAATACACTGTAGCCTATCATTTCACTTCCTCTGTGAGAACCATGAGCTGAAAGCTGACTTGGCTTTGTTGTACCGAAGTCAAAGCCTCCCAGCAGCCTACCTACCAAAGGTTGCCCTGTGTTCATTACAATGTAGAAAAATGCACATCAGCTATCTTTAAATAGTTATCCGTATTACCGGCGCTTCATCTAATTCTTTCAAACTATTTCTATGACGGATTCGCAGCCGCAATTTATGGAAGATTCCAAAACGTTGGAGATTACAATAGATGGCGGAGTCAAAAATAGCTAACTATATAAGGTTAGCATGCTAGCTAGCTACACTGACAGCTGTCAGTGCCCTATTTGTTGATATTTCCACATGGAAATTCCCCCACCCAATTTGTAAATATGTATAGGTAGACTTTGTCATTCTTCGGAGGTGGAACCTAAACATGCATTTCCTCTCTAGGACAGGAAATGTCTTTGAAATAGTTCCTCTGTAGGGGTTCTTTAAGGAGTCCATTTGAGATGATA
This sequence comes from Oncorhynchus masou masou, assembly GCF_036934945.1. Classification (NCBI taxonomy): domain Eukaryota; kingdom Metazoa; phylum Chordata; class Actinopteri; order Salmoniformes; family Salmonidae; genus Oncorhynchus; species Oncorhynchus masou. The sequence continues at coordinate 39,727,699 of NC_088223.1, read as the reverse complement.
TGTCTTATATTTGAGCTGCTGCCCCCTACTGTTGTGGAGGTGAAGCACTCAGTGTTTCCATTAGAAAATGTTGGACCTGTTGGAATACTCTAAAGTACACCCTTCCTCTAAGTAATCAGTGATCTGACATGTCATAATTGGTGAAAGCAATGCAATGGAAAACTTGGTTACACCAATCCAGTTGTGTTGGGTCATTGATCACTAAAAGAAGGAAGGGAGAATGGATGTTTTTAAGAGTACACTTAAAGGTCTAGTGCAGTCAAAAATTTGATTTTCCCTTTTATTATATATATATATATATTTCCACACTATGAAGTTGGAATAGTACTGTGAAATTGTGAAAATGATGATACTTCCTGCCTGGAATTTCAGCCTGTTTTGGTGGGGTGGAGTTTTGACCTGCCTAGTGACATCACCAGGCGGTAAATTAGTTAATATACCAATAAGAAAGACAGTTCCAAACCTTTCTGCCAATAACAGCTCGTTTCCAGTTTCCCCCTCCACACTCGCAGACAATCCTAGCTAAATTCTTGCTTTAGAAATGGTCATTTTCTAAGAAGCTATTTAAAATAAAATAAATTACATTTTAATTTAAAACAATCACATTAAGGTACTTCATTGTTACCCAGAAATGATTTGATATTAAGATAAAAAGGGCTGCATCGGACCTTTAAGTCCCTCTGACCCTAAATTACTTCCTAAAAGTCTAGAACTGGACATCACAGGGTTGTCATTGAGAAAAACTTGTGCTACAGCAACCAAATTCAACAAAAATCATGTTATGTTCCCAACCCTATAGTCTACATACCCTCCCTACACAATACTTAAATACTTGACCACAAACCATAAAGAGCTAAGCATGATGAAAGAAATAAGGTTCATGGAGGACGATTTATATTAACTTCCGTGTCTCAAAGTACAAACAACATGCACCATAATCAAAGACCACGACACATAAATGCGTTCTAGGACGCAAGTGTTCAAAATCAAACCCTTGGGTCCATTCATTTCCCATGCTTACGATTATGACTCAAATGGTCAAGAGGAAACCGTTTTGATTGATTTAGGACATTACTTAAGAATGACTTCAGTTAGCCATGGAGAATGTGAACCCTGAGCATGTGAGTCATGGTTAACAGCACCAAGCGCCAAACAGCAGGCTAGTATGACATGTGACTGTGACTTCTCAGAGCAGCGACAGGCTTATTTGAAAGGCAAATTTCAGAGCATTTTCATAGACGACAATGAATGTCAGAATGTTAGACTGAGAAGACAGATTCATTCTGAATACATAGAGATGAATACACAATTTTGGGTTGCTATTTTTAGGAATTGGATGCTCTGTATCCATGGTAAATTAGGTTTTTATATACAACTACTGCCATTTATCATTTTATCAAATCATTCTGATACGCAGTGAACAATGATTGAACTGTAGTGGAATCATGACCACAGTGGTGGGTTTGGCATTGACAGAAAAATGCATATGATGAAAATAACCTCATACCTAGTGTAAAATATGGTGGTGGGTCTTTGATGATATGGGAATTTTTTGTTGTTGTTGCTTCCACTGGTCCTGGGACCCTTGTTAAGGACAACGGCATTATGAACTTAACCTAGTACCAGGACATTTTAGCGAAAACTCTGTCTGTCTCTGCGAAACTTGGCCACAAGTGTATCTTCCAGCAAGACAATAACCCGAAGTATGTCCATAATAAAGTGATGCTCTACCTTCTTAACAGCACTATCAACAAGGCAGGTCCTACAGACCCTAGTTTTATCGCATCTGGACTACTGTTCAGTCGTGTGGTCAGGTGCCACAAAAAAAGGACGTACACAGAGAGCTAATATTAATAATATTATCAATATTAATAATATGCATTTCAATCTCTCCTGGCTCAAAGTGGAGGAGAGATTGACTTCATCACTACTTGTATTTATGAGAGGTATTGACATGTTGAATGCACCGAGCTGTCTCTTTGAACTACTGGCACACAGCTCGGACACCCATGCACAACCCACACAACATGCCACCAGAGGTCTCTACCCAATCCCCTAGTCCAGAACAGACTAAGGAAGGTGCACTGTACTACATAGTGCCATGACTACATGGAACTCAACTCCACATCAAGAAACTCATGCAAGCAGTAAAATTTGATTAAAAAAAAAAAAGATTAAAAAAACACCTTGTGGAACAGTGAGGACGGTGAAGCAACACAAACATAGACACAGACACATGCATACACTCTCTCACACACACACACACACACACACACACACACACACACACACACACACACACACACACACACACACACACACACACACACACACACGATAACATACACACATGTACACATGGATTTTGTACTGTAGATATGTGGAAGTTGTGGAGTAAGGACCTGAGGGCACAAAGTGTGTTGTGAAATCTGTGAATGTATTGTAATGTTTTTAAAATTGTATATAGTTTAGTAACAGAACAAAACTGAGGGAGATTTTACCATAATTCTGTTTACCATAATTCCGATGTATCTACAAGCTAAAAAAAAAGTGTATTTACTGTGTAAATTGTGTAATGTGTAATATGTAAATTATTCAAAGTAGTCATTGTGCATAGTTGTATGGTTTGTTAAACTTTGAAATCTGTTTTTGAAAGTGAAAAATCAGAGTTTCAGCATAATTCCGTGTTGAATTGCCCTCATCGGTACCAAGGCTGCCAATAATTTTGGACCTGACTGTACATACTTGTAATGCATACTACAGTTGATTGTATGCAAAAGCACACACTTTCCAAAGTCATAATAGCAAGGAAAAAAATCACCCAGAACTAAATTCCTTTTTTAAATTTTTTTATTCTACTTGGTGAATATCTACCTGCTGCAATGACCCTGGGAAGCAGTCATTACGGAACCAATTGAAAACCAAACGGAGGCTCCATATTAAAACCGGTATGAAACGCTGACAGCTCCTTTTAATTGATGGATGTTTCTGGAGTGGTTGATGATTACCAAACTGCTGGTAATGTGGACACATGAATCATCCTCTGAAGCTGCAAAAGCACTCAGCTCACGTCATGGACTGACAGGGGAAGGAGACATCAGAGAACTCCTATATGAAAATTCACACAGAGAAGATGGGGAGAGTCTGTTAAGGAATGATACTGAACGTACCAACGTTACAATGGCATCTATGTGGGATTTGATTAAGGTTGCTCTGTGTGTGTGTGTGTGCGTGCGTGCGTGTGTGTGTGTGTGTGTGTGTGTGCGTGTGTGTGTGTGTATGTATCATCATGACTAAGGAGGACATCTGCGCGGAACATTGTGCCTCTCCACTTGATTTCACACATTTCATAATAACCTGCATTTGTCATTTAATTTTTTTAATCGCTTGGCAGGAATAGTCTCTGAGGATTACGCTCCCCATTGGACAAGAGCAGAGTAGAGAGGGGAAGAGTGAGGATTGTGGAGATTTCGCAAGCATTGTTACATTTCACATTAAAAAAAACAGGTAATTATGTAACATGAGAACGAAACAAATGGATTAATGCTCCTACCTAAGCAGTACAGAGCTCATGCAGGAAGGGGATGAGTTGGGATCCTGATGTAACCGTGCGCAGGTTACCGTCAGGTATCTTCATCAGGGCAGGAGTCATCTGATTATTGACACAGGAAGAAGCACTTTGGGGCACATTAGCAAACTGCTGTTATCACGCACAAACATGCGCGCACGCGGAACACCTACACACATGCAGAGAAATGGACAGACGGATGACGGACAGACAGACACAGCATGCGCAAATGTGTCCGTCTTGTTCAATTGATATACCACAATATTTCCACATACGTACACACATTTACATGTAGGCAAAACCCTATTGCACCTCGCACACATCCCATACACCAGACACACTCCAGCACACAATGACACACAATGCAGTGCATTTTGTCCTACATTTCTGTGTATTTCTAAGGAAGATGCAGCACTCCTAGTCTCAACTGTTTTCAGATGTGCAATGTCAGAGATAATCTGGCCTATGGATCTCAGTGGGAAGCATAGGGTGTCCATTGTGCAGGAGCTGAACCCGTCCCAGCTCCCTTCATAGACTTACACTGTTATACAGTTGCTTTAAGGCGGCCCACCCTTCCTTCCAACTCTACCATGCTCTGTTTACTCATTGTTTCCACAAGTCTGGACCTGAGTGATCCAATATGTGGAAGAATACAAGCGCAGACACACAGAAAGACACTAGTCTTGCATACACACACACACACGTGTGTGCGCACACATGCCGCACGCACATGTGCATAGATATGCGCACATGCTTGCATAGAAACACACACACACGCATGAACATAGAATCAAATCAAATCACATTTATTTTTATAGCCCTTCTAGCATCAGCTGATATCTCCAAGTGCTGTGCCTAAAACCCCAAACAGCAAGCAATGCAGGTGTAGAAGCATGGTGGCTAGGAAAAACTCCCTAGAAAGGCCAGAACCTAGGAAGACACCTAGAGAGGAACCATGCTACGAGGGGTGGCCAGTCCTCGTCTGGCTGTGCGGGGTGGAGATTATAACAGAACATGGCCAAGATGTTCAAATGTTCATAAAAGACCAGCATGGTCAAATAATAATAATCACAGTGGTTGTCGAGGGTGCAGCAAGTCAGCACCTCAGGAGTAAATGTCAGCTGGCTTTTCATAGCCGTTCAATCATTAAGAGTATCTCTACCACTCTTGCTGTCTCTAGAGAGTTGAAAACAGCAGGTCTGGGACAGGTATTACGTCCGGTGAACAGGTTAGGGTTCCATAGCCGCAGGTAGAACAGTTGAAACTGGAGCAGCAGCACGGCCAGGTGGACAGCAAGGAGTCATCAGGCCAGTTAGTCCTGAGACATGGTCCTAGGGCTCAGGTCCTCCAAGAGAGAGAAAGAAAGAGAGAAAGAGAGAATTAGAGAGAACATACTTAAATTCACACAGGACACCGGATAAGACAGGAGAAGTACTCCAGATATAACAAACTGACCCTAGCCCCCCGACACATAAACTACTGCAGCATAAATACTGGAGGCTGAGACAGTTTTTCTTTCTCATAAATGTCTCTTCACTGGCGATACACAAACAACAATCAGCATACACTGAGTTAGTCTTTGTTCATTTCTAGCCACCAAGCTCTGGCATTGTACGCCTTGATTACTGTTTATTTATTTGGCTTTAATTCCTCAATTCGATTTTTGTCAATTACTTTTGAAGTGGAGGACATGTTATTTCACTGGATGACTAGCATATCAAATGAAAACATTTACATTTCAATATATTTAAAATAAAACATTTAAATATATAGAAAGCAGGCTGTTCAGGGGGAAAAAATGCATGGAGTTGTATTTTCCTCGTTAAATATACACCCTCAACAATACATCCCTTAAAATACACCTCTGTGAGCAAAGTGAGAGGCATTTACGCCCGCCACGAAGCTTCTCCAAACATTCATAACGCTGAGCAATGATTTATGAAAGCAGAATCTGTTCTTAACTTTGGCTTTCTTTGACGTTTGGGAAACTATTCAGTGTACAGTTGCATTATGGTCTGTCTACGAGACTGTCCAGACAAGTCCTGGATGGCCAACACAAACAACCAATCCCCTTTTCGGGCAGCAGGCATTACGACAACCCAAAACGGGCCATGGCAACCGAAGGAGTTGACAGCTAGCACCAACCACTCCACTGTTCATCTGCCCGTAGTGCAGACCGTCATTTTTCTCCATACCAATTAACATAGTTTATTGGAAAATGCACCTAAGCACTAAGCTGAAAAGAGAAAGGCAAAGAACAAGAAAAAACAACTACGCAGTGCAGACTTAAACTCATTGAAAGGAGCCATTTTAACTGGCTGCAAAAGATTGGTTTTGTCTGAGAGATTAGCAATGCTCGAATTTGTCTGGCACCAAGGTGGCCATTAAAATGTTTGGCGCTCACTTGCCTATGGGTGAAGCTTCTTTAAAAAAAACTGAGATCCAGATCTAAGGGAAGGGGAATACCAGCCATCCAGAAATGACATGGCCTGGAATGGGCTGAAGAGCAGCTGAATAGAACAACAGACATGTTGAGCTGAAAATATGTCTCCCTCCTCGACAACCTTCGCCTTTCATGTGTTCTCGAGCAGCAAGATTTATGTTATTGAAGGTGGGGATTTTGGCGCCGGCATTGCTGAACTTGCTAGTGCAGGTCTTAGGTGCACATGTCAACAAGACATCTGATCACAGATTATATATGCGTAACAAGCTCAGGTTTCTGAAAACAGCCTCTTCCAAGTGTGAGAAATAAAAAGTCTGAGATGTGAGCGAGAGAAAAATAGGGTTTGGTTGTCAGATTCCAATCCTCCTGTCTCATTGTTAGCAGAACACAGGAGCCGGCTGTGTATTTTGGTAGAAAACCAGACATTTGCCAGGCTCTAGGCTTCACACATTGTCCAGAACTGTGGCAGAGATGCTGAGGTGGGACTTACAGTAAGGGATTTACACGCTGTAAGTGGCTTTTGGTTTTGACATTTGTGCTGTACACTTTTAGAATTTTTTTTTATTTGTTTTTGTCCCTGCAGATACCTTTTTGGTTTCAGGTAGATTCCTTTGGTGGTGAAAACTGTTGTATTTAGAACCTTTAGTCTTGAAAGGGTTCCACGTAGAACCTTGTATTGGTGAAAGGGTTCCACTTGGAACCAAAAAGAGGGCTCTCCTATTGGCACAATTGAAGAACCCTTCATGGTTCTAAGTAGCACCTTCTTTTCTAAGAGAGCAGTTTACCAACCTCTCACAGACACTGGTGATATGGAACAACAGCAACCAAGGGTGAAGTGAGGGATAAACATTGGTCTTGACTGTGGCCTCTGTCTCCTTTCCTACATTTCTATCTCATTTCCTCTTTTCACATGGCTCCTGTCCTTCTCTCTATCTTCTCGCTCTAATCTTTACCATTATTTTTTATCTGCCCATCTTCTCTTCCCCCTCTGCAATCCTTCACTCTCTCCTCCCTCCTTTCCCACCTTTCTTCCTGCTCATCTTCTCTCTATTACATTCCTCCTTCCTTTCTTTATTTCTCCTCCCTTGCTCCCTCTCCCCTCTCATCTCCTCCGTCTTATCTTCCTTATCTGCCCTTTACTCTCTTCCCTCTTCATCTCTTCACTTCTCTGCCCTTCTCCTCTCCTCTCGTTTCCCATTCCCTCTCTCTCCTCTCACCGAGATGTGAGGAGCATTGCCCTCAACGTTGGCTCCAGAACAAAAGCTGGCCTTGTGAGGCTCTGTTTGATCACCGACGCGTCTTCTCACATAGCAGCAGTTCACAGCAGGCAAAAGATAACGCCACCGTTACTGAAGTCTTAAACTCAATTGGAATCCCTCAAAGGAATTTTTGTAAATATTTTTTTTAAATAATAAAATACAGTTTCACTGCACAAGGCTAAGACATTAAGTTAGTTACTTATACAAAGGGCATGCAGAAATCAGAGTTAAAGACAGGCTGGCCTTAGGGGGGAAAATATGTTTTTTAAGAGTAAATTAATGGGGGACTTCCAAAAGTAATACTCCTGATCCATACATCGTCTTCTGGCCCCTGTGTCAGTTTAGCAGTGGAATGACTGGACTGATTTGTGTTAATAAGTCTTATGTCAGACATCCTCTCTGCTGGGTATCCAGTGACCTCTTCTCCTTTTCCCTCCATATTTTAATGTGGTGGGTTTGAGTTCTCCCGGTTCTCCCAGGGACTCAGCCTGGTATTGTGGTTGATAAATGGCGTCTGGTGATGTTTATCATGTGGCTCTCATCATTGCCCTGATGGATGAGGACTCGGCAGTAACCTGATCTCTATTTGGCCCCTACATACCTGCATAATAACCTGCATAAGGGGGAATGTAGATGGGTGGCTAGCGGAGCAAACTCCTGCTGCCCCGGGGTCATAACCTCACTGTGACCTCCACTGAAGCTCTAAACTTGCGGGAGATTGTTGTGGTGCCTTAGAAAAGATACTGGAGCAATGATTCAGTCTACCAATTCCAATTCTATTGGCTCCAGCTTAGGTGAACTCTGACCCAGTGTCATCAAGCATGGTATGTCCGAATCCAACTGTCCCTGGGCATTTATCACCAGTCACCTCATCAGGTTCAGTTCCATTTAGTAGAGTTCTGAAAACCGCAGTTAGGGTTTGTCATATCCTCATATCCTCCTGGTGTAATACAGTGCATTCGGAAAGTATTCAGACCCCTTGACTTTTTCCCACAATTTGTAACGTTACAGCCTTATTCTAAAATGGATTCAAAGAATACAAAATTCTTATCAATCTACACACCATACCCCATAATGACGAAGCAAAAATTGTTTTTTTGAAATGTTGCAAATGTACTGTATTAAAACATGTAAATAAAGTATTTCTGTTTATTTACATAAGTATTCAGGGTCTTTGCTAAGAGACTCGAAATTGAGCTCAGGTGTATCCTGTTTCCATTGATCATCTTTGAGATGTTTCTACAACTTGATTTGAGTCCACCTGTGGTAAATTCAATCGATTGGACAGGATTTGGAAAGGCACACACCTGTCTATATAAGATCCCATAGTTGACACTGCATGTCAGAGCAAAAACCAAGCCATGAGGTTGGGGGAATTGTCTGTAGAGCTCCCAGACAGGATTGTGTCGAGGAACAGATTTGGGGAAGGGTACCAAAAAATGTTTGCATCATTGAAGGTCCCCAAGAACACAGTGGCCTCCCTCATTTTTAAATGGAAGAAGTTTGGAATGACAAAGACCCTTCCTAGAGCTGGCCGCGCGGCCAAACTGAGCAATCGGGGGAGAATGACCTTGGTCAGGGAGGTGACCAAGAACCTGATGGGCACTCTGACAGAACTCCAAAGTTCCTATGTCGAGATAGAAGAACCTTCCAGAAGGACAACCATCTCTGCAGCACTCCACCGATCACGCCTTTATGGTAGAGTGGCCAGACGGAAGCCACGCCTCAGCTAAAATGACAGCCACTTGGAGTTTGACAAAAGGCACCTAAAGAACTCTCAGACGATGAGAAACAAGATTCTCTGGTTTGAGGAAACCAATATTGAACTCTTTGGCTTGAATTCCAAGAGTCAGGTTTGGAGGAAACCTGGCACCATCCCTGAAGCATGGTGGTGGCAGCATCATGCTGTGGGAATCTTTTTCAGCGGCAGGGACTGTGAGACTAGTCAGGATTGAGGGGAAGATGAATAGAGCAAAGTACAGAGAGGTCCTTGATGAAAACCTGCTCCAGAGCTCTCAGGACCACAGACTTGGGGCAAATGTTCACTTTCCAACAGGACAACAACCCGAAGAACACAGCCAAGACAACGCAGGAGTGGCTTCGGGACAAGTCTCTGAATGTCCTTGAGTGGCCCAGAGCGCGGACTTGAACCCAATCAAACATCTCTGGAGAGACCTGAAAATAGCTGTGCAGTGACGCAAGCTTCCCATCCAACCTGACAGAGCTTTAGAGGATCTGCAAAGAAGAATGTGAGAAACTCCCCAAATACAGGTGTGCCACGCATGTAGCGTCATACCCAAGAAGACTCAAGACTGTAGTCGCTGCCAGGGTGTGCTTCAACAAAATACAGATTAAAGAATCTGAATACTTGTAAATGATGTAAATGTGATATTTATTTAATGTAATTTTTTTTTATACATATGCTACATTTTCTATAAACCTGTTTTTGCTTTGTCATTATGGGTATTGTGTGTACTGTAGATTGATGAGGGGGGAAAAACAATTGAATCGATTTTAGAAAAAGACGGAACAAAATGTGGAAAAGGTCAAGGGTTCTGAGTACTTTTCAAATGCACTGTGAACCAAGCCCCGTCTCCATCTCATCTTGTTCTTGTAAAGTTAAAGCTTCATAAGCTGGGTTGATTGTGAGACCCCACTGCGCCAATCACAGGTTCAAGGTGCAGCACAGGAAATCAAGTCCAACCTTTGTCATCTCTGCTATTATATGACGCCGAACTCCCTAACACCACTAAGCATTTTGTCCACATCTTTGCCGAACCAAATGATGATTGATGGTAGTTCTCGTACGATAATTGATGAGCCTTTTCAATTTGATGAAAAGAGAGCTTTTAGGGCACACCCAACTAAGCACACGAGCTGGACCTTAAAGAACACCTGTAGAAAAATAATAATATCTACTAATTCTTTGCTGCTGCTAAAGGCTAGCTGAGGGCCGACATTATTTTATATCCATTTTTTTTCTCCTGTTTTTTATATATGCCCACCAGCATTTTATTCCCACTCTCACGATGCAATAAGCCATCCACTGTTGAGTATGGCCTTGAGTGGGAAACCATAGAGCTCGTCCCAGTCCAGTGATAATATAATCTTCTTACAGTGGGTCAGAACGTCAACATCACTAGGAACAGCTCACTGTTTACTGTGGCTTACTGGAGATAAAGCCAACAATTTTGTGGCAGGAACTGACATCACTGGGAGCTGTTCAAAAGTATATTTATATTCAGCTCGGCGCTGCGGTTTCTGGAAAATGTCATGGTATCATCAGAAAATGACTGGCTTTCCCTGGAGCATAGATTATTGGTGAATCTAGGAAACATTTTCATTTACTCTGACTCTCTTTTCAAGATTTTCTCCACCAGTCACTTCCTGTTTGTGCTGCCTTCGTTTCTCCAGAACTTGCTGCTGAAGAAAAAGAGAAATGAACACGCTGGCTAAACGCATCATCGACCTTGAGTAAGGTATGGACACTATGGCATGCCCTCAGAGTAAAGAAAGTATATAGCACCTCATCGATCTGAATTTCTCTGACCTGTATGGTGATGTGAATGGCTCTTTCCATCCTCAGTAGAAGAAGTTCAGAGGAACACATTATTCCGCCTCACCATTTGTTACACTACCTCATTGTATGATAAAGACAGGGAGTTAGCATGTGTCACATTGATGGACCCAGCAGTCATCTGTAAACTCCCTCTGAACTTAGAAAAGGTCTTGTCTCACATGAAAATAAAGACCCTAGGGTACAACAGATCTTTACTAGGTTCAATGGAGTCTTCTGCTAGTTTAGCACACAATGAGAAACAGTAGGGCATTCTGCTAGCAATATCTGGGAGACACAGCCTATCAACACTGTTTGGGAGCAGTCAAAAGAGACGTTGCATGCTATGAGGTAAGGAAGTTGTGCAGAGAGAAGTCTATGAGATGCAGGAAGTAGAGTGTGGGAAAAGTACGCTAACAAAGACATGTAGTATCGTGCTGCTAGCATATTGTTTTGTGAAGGTTTGGTAGGTTAGAATGACAGCTCTCTAAAGATCAAAACTGCACTTAATTAGCAGATAAAATATCATATTGACTGTGCAATCAAACAATCATTGTAGCATACAGTTAGCCATGGAGATTTATTTGAGCATTAGTTTTTTTACAATTGCTAGGACCCATTTCTCAATACTTAGGTCACATTTTCAAAACTCTTCACACCGTGAACACAACAGCAGTCTATGTGGGCTATACTGTGGATCATTTTTCATTGGTTTCGCACAAAATGCATTCAATGACTACGTCTTTCAAATTTCATGAATTCTTTTCTCACTCAGAAACGACCACCACCAAAAACGTATGTACCTACAGGCCAATTTGCACATGTTTACATACTCTTTTCAAAACTAACACATTGAATGAGACAGCAATTTCTGGCAAAACTGAACTGCACATTACAGAAGTCAATTGAGCAAAGCCTCCAAACCTACTTGTGTGTAATTGTTTTTGTATTTCTGCTTCGAACCCAACGGTTACCTCCCACAGGTGGGAGAGGTAGGATTTTCACTGCTATGCAGGAAACTACAATCGTTGATATGGTCATCAGAAACAATGGCATAAAACTGACAGAGATTTGGAACAAAGTGTTGGCAGACAACATTACATTTGGAAATATTCACAATGTAAGCATAACAACTATTTCTAGAATCATGAAACATCATCAAGTCAGGATGAAGCAGTTGTACACTGTCACCTTCGAGAGGAACTCTGAACGAGTCAAGCAACTCAGGCACCAATATGTCCAGGTAAGATGAATATAAAATACAGAACTGGTTTTGAACTAAACCAAACAGGGCAGAGGCACACAATGGCATGTTTTTAGGTATAAACTACCATAATAGCCTAACTCTTATGATGCCATGTGGATTTATTTTAGATAGTCATGGAGATTGAAGTCAGGCAAACACCCCTCATATTCATCTTTGTGGATGAGGCTGGGTTCAACTTGGCCAAAACACGGCGGCGAGGAAGGAATGTGATTGGGAAAAGAGACACTGTGGATGTCCCGGGCCAGAGGGGTGCCAACATCACAATGTGTGCAGCAATATCCTCTTATGGATTTCTGTTACACAAACCGCTAATTGGACCACCGAGTGTCTCATTTCATTCCTGCATGAGCTCTATGGAAGGGTTGTGCCAGGTGAGGAAAGGGTTGCAGTGAGGCGAAATCGGCCAACGTTTATAATTGTATGGGACAATGTGGCATTTCACCACTCCCATACAGTCACAGAGTGGTGTGCAGCCCATCCCAGGATGGTGTCACTCTTCCTCCCACCTTACTCTCCATTCCTCAACCCCACAGAGGAATTATTTTCCACATGGAGTTGGAAGGTTTATGACCACCATCCACATGATCAAATGTCCCTCCTGGACGCAATGAATGCTGGATGCCTGGACATACGTATCTGCAGAAGATTGCCAGGGATGGACCAGGCATGCCAAAAGATTCTTTCCTATGTGTATTTTCCAAGATGACATAAGATGTGATGTGGATGAGAACCTGTGGCCAAATGCAGAAGACAGGGTTGACTGGCATTGCTATTGAATCTGTATCGGTAGATGGTGTATATACATATTCTTGTATTTTGGAATCACTCAATGCCAACAAATGACACAAAACATATTGAAGCATATTGCATCAGGTCTGATTCATTCCTGTAACATATACTGCAGTGAATTCTAGACAGTAGAGAGGTGTCGTTCTTGTCTTGTAAAGACATTTGACAAAAGAAAACATTGTGTAATGCTACCTGTTGTTTAGTGTTTTCTAGGTCATTGTTTTATGAGTGACAACGTGTGCTTGTTGGGTGACAACCTTTGCTAGTGTTATGGAAGAATGAGTTGATTTGAGACATGTGTGAAGTGTTTTGGTAGTTTTAGTGCATTTTGGATGTGAAATGAACTGCTGTGCCAAGCTGAACGTTGGTTAGGAGAACTGTGTGAAGAGGTTTGAAAAAGTGACCTAAGTATTGAGAAGTGGGTCCTAGCGATTGTAAAATAAAAACTGTAAGTGACGTGAGTACTCAATGTATGTTTTGATCTTGGGTTTTATTATGCTTTGATCTTCCCAGATGTTTTATGTTTCAGGTGTACAGGTGGCTATGTACTGAGTGTTCAAAACATTAATGGCACCTGCTCTTTCAATGACATAGAATGACCAGGTAAATATAGCTGAAAGCTATGATCCCTTGTTGATGTCACTTGTTCAAGAATGATTTATAAGCCTTGAGACAAGGATTATGTATATTCTTTATTCTAAACTGGGTGTTTCAAACCCTGAATGCCGATTGGCTGACAGCTATGGTATATCAGACCATATACTATGGGTAAGACAAAATATTTATTTTTACTGCTCTTACGTTGGTAACCAGTTTATAATAGCAATAAGGCACCTCATTGTGTTTGTGTCCAGGCACAGAACAGCCCTTAGCTGTGGTATATTGACGATATACCACACACACACACACGGTTGAATAAGTGGCACAGAAAGCTGTTTATATGTTGAATGAGTTTGGTGTTTGAGTGGTGGAAGGGGTGGACTGTAGGGGTTTGAGGGGGAGGTTCAGGGTAGCAGCCAGGGATATAATTTCTCTCCCTCAGCTTCAGCAGTGAAATACTTGGCTTGTGTAAATCACAAGGGGGGGGGCAGAAGTCATGAAGGTGACACCTATGAGGCACTAAGGGTTCATAATGGACAGATGTGGCTGGACACACTGTCTCTGGGTACATCTCATAACACATTGCTCTCATGTACCCGTTGGTAATCCCCTCTGATTCGAATGCACTGCAGGACCTCAACTACTAATCCGTCAGACCGGGGCGGCAGGTAGCCTATTGGTTAGAGAGTTGGGCCAGTAACCGAAAGGTTGTTGGATTGAATCCCCGAGCTGACAAGGTAAAAATCTGTTGTTCTGCCCCTGAACATGGCAGATGTTCCCTGGTAGGCTGACATTGTAAATAAGTTCTTAACTGACTTGCCTAGTTAAATAAAAAACAAATACAAAAAATACCCAATATCAGGTTTCTGTGTTGTTACGGAGGCTTAATGTGTCTTATTTTGATTAAAGTACATTTATATTAACAGAGAGAGATACTGATTTTATTCATTTCAAAAGCACTGCTTTGTGCTCTGTGAAAGCAGCAGGATATTCTTTAACGCTATAGGGAACGCGGGCAGGTTCCTGTGTTCATTAAGTTATAGCTCTACACAACATAAATCATCCTAATATGAGCAGATTTTAAGTGGGTGTGTTGATACTGAACAAGCTCTTATTGGGGCCCACTGTCTGGGACCCAGCTTAGACCCAAGTCATTAACATTAACAATGGAGACGGATACAAACCTGAGAATGTCCAACCATTTGCACTTTCCACGGTCTGCTGTCTCAGGTTTTTAGGACTCTAAAACTCTGCTGACCCTGCTTTAACAAGAGTGTGGCCATGGCGAAGGGATGACTGCCAACAATAGAGCTGTCATAAACCCCAGACTCCAGACACAACACGTCTGCCTAAAGCACTGCAGGAGAGTAAGGTGTGTGTGTGTGTGTGTGTGTGTGTGTGTGTGTGTGTGTGTGTGTGTGTGTGTGTGTGTGTGTGTGTGCGTGTGCGTGTGTGTGTGTGCGCGTACATGTGTGCGTGTTTAACTATTCTTGTGGGGACCAGAAGTCCCCACAACAATAGTAAACAAACAGAAAAATATACCAACTGGGGACATTTTGTTAGTCCCCATGAGGTCAAATGCTATTTCTAGGGGGTTTAGGGTTAGGAGCTAGAATTAGTTTTAGGGTTAGGAGATAGGATTTGGTCTAGGGTTAGGGTTAAGGTTAGGTTTTTGGGTTACGGTTAGGGTTAGGGATTAGGGAAAAGTTTAAATGGGACTGAATTGTTTGTCCCCACAAGGTTAGATGTACAAGACTATGTGTGTTTGCATACACTCAAGCCAGGTGTATGTGTGTGGTTGTGTGTGAACATGTGCCTATGTGTGTGTGTTTCTGTGAGTATGCACTTGTTTGTGTGTGTGTGTGTGTGTGTGTGTGTGTGTGTGTGTGTGTGTGTGTGTGTGTGTGTGTGTGTGTGTGTGTGTGTGTGTGTGTGTGTGTGTGTGTGTGTGTGTGTGTATTCAGTCGCTCCAGAGTTATGAACCTTGCTCGCAGGACGACTAATGGACCAAGGCATGCAATGCGTTCCTGTTTTCTCTATCAACAAACGGAAAAGGACATTTTCCAGGGCTTCAAATTTTATTGGAATTGCTTGAGAAAATGAAAATGTGCAAATGAGAATTTGTCAAAGCCACTCCACCAGAGCAACTGTAAAAGTGACAAATGCTTCCTGAAAAGGACTTGAATGTCGACCAAACCGTCTCATCGCGAGCGCC
The DNA here is from genome assembly GCF_036934945.1 of Oncorhynchus masou masou. NCBI lineage: Eukaryota > Metazoa > Chordata > Actinopteri > Salmoniformes > Salmonidae > Oncorhynchus > Oncorhynchus masou. Next base: position 39,712,002 of record NC_088223.1, on the reverse strand, counting down.
ATCGTGCGCGTGTTGATTTTGTCTATCTCCACCAGACACATTCATGACACGCAGGTTAAAATACCAAATCCAACTGTGAACTGTATTAATTGGGGACAGATTGAAGCACATATTCATGGTCATTTAGCTAGCTTGCTATTGCTAGTTCATTTGTCCTGGGAGATTAACGTGGGTCATTATTTTACTTGAAATTGCATGTGGTAATGTTTTTTGCTGGATCTTTGTAGAATATTGACCCATTTTGAGTGACAAAAAATGTGTTCCTGTGTTCTCTACTCAACAATGAATCAATCGTCGTCATCTTCGTCTTCTTCTGTGGATTTTATATGGCGGTTGGCAAGCAACTTTACGGTGCATTACCACACCAACTGGACTGTAGTGTGGACCTCGTTCAGCTTTCAATCACCTACTTGGGGGTATATGCTCGTAAAATCCAATGAGGTAGATGGGAGAGGCGGGACTTGCAGTGCATCAAGCGTCTAAAATAAAACCATGTATTTCTAACCAATTACTTTAGCGCCTGGCTATGCAGATGCATGTTGACGCATGCAAGCAGTTTGGATGAAATTATTGAATAACATGTACGTGTACACGCTGGCGGTCTGGTCAGCATTGTCAAACTAGGGTCAAGATGGTTGATAGTCCATAATTCAACGCACTTAAAATGAACTATATAATTTCAATGATGTGTCAGTCACTGTTGCTTTAAACACCAATGATATTGCAGCAAAATCAGGAGGCAGGCAGCTAGTCACATCTGACTACATTTACTCTTTTGAAATGTATGTAGCCCTGTAAGCATTGATATATGAGTCTTTCCACACACTTAATTTGAGCCTTTTTGCTACAGCAGGATAATAATCCTGCAGCAACAGGAAATGTGAATTATTATGTGGCTTATAATTAATGGACATTTTTGTAGGGGTTGACACATTTATTTCATAAGGGAAAATCAAGTCTTAAATTTCAAAGTAGAAATTACAAACTTCAGAAGCCTTTTTAAACCTCAAATACACTACAAGTAAAACAATTTGTGCATTTCAGGGAAGTTCTTCTGCAACAGGGTGATCAAATTAAGATCCTACATCTGTAGTAAGATCACATGTGAACTCAGTCTCTCAGGTAGATGGCTGTCAGTAATGTTGCATACCTGCCCTGAGTAAAATCCGTTCTAGATTGTTTGACAGGAGTTTACTGTTCCTTAAAATTGACTATCTATCTGACTAGCCATCATTCTGAATCTATAGTTAGCAGGTCTTCAAGTATACATTCCACTCTACGAAATTACATTTGGAATAGATTTGTAAGACTTCACACTTCTGAGGAAAAAAGTTGTTTACATGGTGGATTCTGAGAAACTTTTAGAAGAGGGTGATATAAACACATACTTTAATACAAACGAATATGAATCCGACTAAATACCATGCAGTGTGTTGCATTTCTCATGGCATTTGCAAAGCCAATGTTTCTCAGATGTGTGAGATTAGTTGAATGTTAAATTTGATATATTCCTCAGACAGAATAGGCCGAGCTGGAGCTAAATCAACAATGGTGGCATTTCAAGATAAAGGAACAATGTTTCAAAGTTGATCACACTGTCATTGTGGAATTCTGTTGTTGAATATTTTGGGCAATTCCAAATTTGGGAAAGAAAAATAATGTGAGTAATGGCAGGAAAGATGCCATTAGCCTTGTCTGTGGTGAGAGGCAAAACACAACCATATGAGGACCTATGGGCCCAGGCTCAAGACAAACCCGTAGGGACCAATGCACAACGCACTGCGAATGGAAGGTTTCGACATTTATCTCATCTTAAATCATCATGTACTGCAACACAAGAGAGAAACCTAACTCTCGCAGGGCTGCAATGGAATCCATGTTAGCGAGGCAAAAATAAAATATCAAGGGAGGGTCACAGAAACTACACTCAGGGAAAAATAGCACACATCACATGGATCCGAATGCATGAGACAGGGCCAATGAGGTGCATCTGACGAAGAACATTCCTAAATTATGTGTGTTCTTTATTTCTCACGCTCCGTCTGAAAAAGTTTAGTCAACAGTCCCTGGTCTCTGTACCTCGCCACTCCTGAGATGCCGGAGAGTTGCAGTTAGCATTCCCAGATTCAGATGGATAAGTACATTTACCACAACATGACCAAAGGGACTAGCATTTCCCTCTCTACTTTTGGCCTTCAACACAAGAGAACTAAGACACCGATTATCATTGTACATGAAAACTGACAAGTCTGGTATCTAGCAATTCTAATCAGGCAAGGACAAGGTTCAAGCCTAATTTGCTTAAAAAGACAACCATGTTTAACTACGGATAAAATTTCTCACTCCTCTCTCAAACTGCATTTTTTAAAAATGAGAGATACATTACACCACGGCGAGCTGTTGAAATAATGACCCAATGGTTGTTATCGCCTCCATTTCAGACACTGTTGAGGTGTTTAATAACTGAAGTACCATCTCAATCTCACCAGGGGTTTCACTGCTCATTTTAAACCTAATAATATGTTGCTCATCGGACTTCACTTACACTCCGAAGGCAATTCAAGGTCTGTCAAATATCCCCTGCCAGACACCCAGTCTATCCTGCCAGCACCTGATCTGATCTGCTGCTACACAATATGGTGGCGACAGGCAAAAACACCACTCTTATGCAACCCAGAGTTTTAGAGCACGTTCCCGACTCGGAATAGTGAACGGCTACAGTCAGACAGATGGGGGGGGGATTACAGGGGAGCAGCAAAGAAAAAGGCGAGAAGGGACAGAAGATCAAATTGCATGTAAATGAAGATTTTGAGCTTTAGTGATAATAGTCCCATGGAGACGTCTGTATTACACAGAGTTCACAAGATGGCTAACTGCTTATGCAACTGGGGAGTGGGGACACAGTGCAAAGTCTCTGCATATTAAGTTAACTCCTCAAATCCCTGTCAAATTCGACCTGCCCATAGAGACTCGCTCAGTTGGTGGTATTTCTATCTGAACACCCAAAAAGAGTATGAGCCATCTTTCATGACCGGTTGAATAACAAGTTCCTTGCTAAAGCGGCCATTCCCCTTTGGTAATTTCCTCAGAATTCTTTAGCCGTAGCATATTTCTTACATCTTGAGAAATTACCCTCAGACACCTGCACCCAACTATGCTGACACAAAGCTAGACACTTTGAGGTCTGGTCCCGCAACCAGCACACTAACGTGACAACCCTCAGACACCGACACAGGACTCAGTTTTAGAGTACTTGTAACCCCCCACCCCACCCCATTTGCAGAAACAGAGTGCTCTTACTGCAGCTCCGGCAGAGTGATCCAGCTGGGCTTTTATGAGATACTGGAGTGGGGCTTTGCGTCAGGAAGACTGGCCGGCTTGTGGGGAGGACAGAGGAGCCATTTAGTTACCCCCATCCCCTCACTGATCCTCTTTAAAACATTCATTCATAAACTCCCGGAGCCATTACTCCACATCAAACGTAGATCTTATACGAAAAGCACTAAGCTGATGCATCTAGAAAAGAAAAATGGAGAGAAACCGATAAACAGGACAATGTACAGATAGAAACGTATATAAATATTGATGGGATAAATATATTCAAAAGGAATTGTGTTTTTTCGTGCAGTAGTGACGTCGGAATACTGATTTAAAAGCAAGAGGACTTGAATAGATTTTGAATGGCCAATTAAGCAGCTGCATCTTTGGAAGTTCAAAGTGTGGAAATGGTATTTACTGTCGGTTATACTGTATATTCTCCAGGGTCTTTCTCTAGAAAGGCTGAGATTTTTAGCTTTTTCAAAAGGCGCATGCATCTGTTCTGCCTTCACTTAGAGAGTTCAGCGTTTTTTATTTTATCAACTTTGTGGCATCTTTTGTTAATGCTGCCAAAACTTTAGTCAAATCCCAGTACGGAGAAACCATCCACATTTTTGAAATGTCAATATAATACCATTTAACATCATGGTAACTACTTAATTTAACCCTGATCACCCGTTGTGGGGTGTTGAAAGACTGAAAATGAGGTAGTCTAGGTACCGGTAGTCTACATTTTGGCTAGGCTGTATAGGCTAATATTCTTTGATGGTAGGTACGGGGATGCTAACCTCACTAGCACTCATGTCTTTCCATGTCACTTCTCATTTTTTGCAGGTGTTTATCTTCCATATTCACCCGACCTGAATGTTGAAAAGATTTCCACTGTGTAAATACCCTTTCAAGCATTAAACTCGGATGTATCATTTATTTTTTAGATCCACTGAAGTGGACACGCGAACCATGGCAACAAATAGAGTAACAGACACAACATAAACATTACTGTCTCGGAACATACGGCTGGTGTGTCTCTCTCGTATTGTTTTCTTCTTTTCCCAGAAGTCTGAATTCAGAAATGTCGTCCAAACTTGCTAGCTCGCCACAGATCCCCATTCACGTCTAGAATGTAACAGTTGATGCAATTTGGCATGACAGATTTATGCTTTAAATACCAGGAACATTACAATATGAGAGCAAGGCAGAAATCAAAAGAATGAGATGGGAGGAGAGCAGGAGGTATGATTGTGATTAAGATGAGGAGGCCCAAGTGGACGAAGATGAAAGAGAGATATTCACATGAGAATTCGATTGGACAGGCGTGTCTCTCAAACACTCCGCGGTTCACTTCACCATTCATTAAAACCATCCATCCTTTCTACAGAGCATCAGCCCTTTCACTTTCTTCACTGTCAAGGGGAAGAGACAAAGTGGACATCGACGGCGAAGGTGGGGGGTCTCTCTAAATAAATATTGGATTGTTTCTTTATTCAATGTCACATTTGATTTGTAGCTAACGCCATACGTCGCCTTTGATTTGTTGCTCTTGGGTTTGATATGCAAATGGCCTACGTGCCAGATCCGGTGATGCACAGCTAATTGGCTCGGTGGGATGCGGAGTCGAATCTGGAGGCACCGTGTTCTACTGAGCTTGAAACCTGCGTGTCCCTTGTTCGTTCCTAAAATCACCTTGGCTAAGGTTTTACAACATGGAATCCCTTGGTTTGTCATTAGCAAGGGCAGCAAATATGCAGGCTGCCAAAACATCCCATTCTGGATGGGGTGCTGGCTCGCCCCTCTCCTCCCCTCCTTTGAACCACATAAATCACAGACTGTCTCTTCAAGGTTGACCTCTTTGTGAACTGCTGCTGGCTTTTGAGAGCTGTTTAAATAGCAGAGGCAAGAAAAAAGACACTAATGCTTCACAGGGGGATTTTACTATTCAGATTGCATACTTTAGCTCAGTCTTAGAGTATGTCAAGAGGGTGATTAGAAGTGAAAACTTTGTACAACGACAGACCAATTTAAATGAATGGGTGAAATCACACTCAGTGGACGAGACGCTGTCTCCTACTTCTAATGGGTAATTACATTTGATTAGGCATACGATAAAAACACACAAGTTGACCTCTTCTAGCAAGAGCATAATCTACTTGCTTTTCAATATTGCTATTTGTGTATCTCTTATGAGAATAATTCATTCTGGAAGACTATCAGTTTGATACACAAAGCAAAGGACCAGTATAAACAGGTTGTAGCTAGCCGTGGTTACCGTCCGTGACTGGCACGACACCAGAGTGGTCACAGGCTCTGATAGGCTACTGTGACACCTCACAGAGATAGTGAGAAGAACAAGCACACAGACAGGAAGAAAGGGAAAGTAAAGAGAGTAAAAGAGACAAAATCATTGTGGGGCGTGGTAGGCAGGAAATTAAGTCAACAGTCTCCCTCCTTTCCTCCCCTAAAAAGAATGACTGTAGCAGCTATGGGGCCATGGTCCTTTGCTTTCTCTATTCTGCTTCGGGGGAGTTAGCGAGCTAGTTTTTTACAAAACAGCCACTACACTGAACAAAAATATAAACGCAACATGTAGTGTTGGTCCCATATTTTTTGAGCTGAAATAAAATATCACAGAATTTTTCCATATGCACATAAAGCTTATTTCTTTCAAATTGTGTGTGCAAATTTGTTTACGTCCCTGTTAGTGAACATTTCTCCATTGCCAAGATTATCCATCCACCGGACAGGTGTGGCATATCAAGAAGCTGATGAAACAGCATGATCATTATACAGGTGCACTTTGTGCTGGGGACAATAAAAGGCCACTAAAATGTGCAGTTTTGTCACACAACACAATGCCACAGATGTCTGAAGTTTTTAGGGAGCGTGCAATTGGCATGCTGACTGCAGGAATGTCCACCAGAGCTGTTGCCAGAGAATTAAATGTTAGTTTTCTACCATAAGCCGCCTCCAACGTCGTTTTAGAGAATTTGTCAGTACGTCCAACCAGCCTCACAATTGCAGACCATGTGTATGGCGTCATGTGGGTGAGGGGTTTGCTGATGTCAATGTTGTGAACAAAGTGCCCAATGATTGCGTTGGGGTTATGGTATGGGCAGGCATAACCTACGGACAACAAACACAATTGCATTTTATCGATGGAAATTTGAATGCACAAAAATACCGTGATGAGATCCTGAGGGTCCATTGTGAGGCCCATTTTTTTTTTTTATGTCTCTGTATTCCCAGTCATGTGAAATCCATAGATTAGTGGGGCCTAATGAATTGATTCCAATTGACTGATTTCCTCAAAATAACTGTAATTCAATCAAATCTTTAAAATTGTTGCATGTGGCATTTATTTATTTGTTCAGTATAAAATGAGATGAGAAAATGTAACTCAAGCTGTGTGGACTGTGGCATCAGATATGAAAACATAGCCACAAAGGAACAGAACAAATGTGTGTACGAACCTAAACACAGATATGCATGCATTGCTGGGTAGGATAATTGTATTACTAGACTTTGTAGCAGTGCATATGAAATGAGGAGTTTTCATTAATCATGTTCTGGGGTAAACACTCATGCAAATGTCAAATGTTTTCAAAATAGATGACAAAGGTCAGGTCTAATACAGAATCAGGTATCTCGTCTTTGTTAGAGTCATGTTGTATTCTTTCTATACTATTGTCACAAAGACAAAAGGTATGCAGAAGGATATTAAAGCTATATTTCTGGGTTTGGGAACTACTAGCTAAATGTCTAACTGCAGTAGTGGAAGCCAGTGGTGATTCAGCCAGGGCTTTTTGGTAAAAGAAGATGAGCTCCCCACAGATGGGCAAGTGAAAGTGGGCTAATTAATGATTCATCTAACTTGGTCACAACAGAAAGACAAAAACATATCCCAGGTTGAGAAGCACTTCAGATTTCTGGCAGAGAGGGTAAACGCAGGCAAAGATGTCATCCTTCATGTTGTTTACTGGACCTTATGCACATTGTGTCCATAAGAAATGGACCAAGAAGAAAGACAGACAAGCTAAGCGGATGAATGGACCTCCATCAATGCTGAAAAGTATTCTTTCTGACAGACATTCATATTGAGTTATTAGTTTGTCAGCTAGCCAGCTAGCTAGCTAGCGCAAAACTGTATGGCATCGGGAATATGTGAAAAGGAAAATAAATGGAGATAGAAAGATATGTGGAGTAAACATAACAAGGTTTTTAATGTTGATTGGTTTTAATGAGATTGTAATTCTAATTAGCCGGTAAGGAACTCTTAATTATTGAAGACTTTCATTAATATGAGCTGTATTAATATAATACATTAATGGGGTGGCAGGGGAGCCTAGTGGTTAGAGCGTTGGACTAGTAACACGAGCTGACAAGGTACAAAACTGTCATTTTGCCCCTGAACAGGCAGTTAACCCACTGTTCCTAGGCCATCATTGAAAATAAGATGTTTTGCTGAACTGACTTGCCTAGTTAAATAAAGGTAAAATAAAATAATATATATATAGTCTGGCCATTAATCAAATAAATCCACCATATTAGGGGTGAGATAGCAGTGTTTTCTGTGGAATTTCAATTAACTTGTTAAAATGTGTTGGGAAAAAAATGTCATGTGTACAAGTACAGGGAAATGCCTTTCTTGAGAGCTCTTTCCCAACAATGGAGTAATCAATGATGTAACAATAAAAATAAAAAAAATGAAATAAGAAGGGCATGAGAAAGTAAGCTAGATAAAAACAGGGTCAGTTCCAGTACCACATTTACAATGTGCAGGGATATTGGAGTGGTAGGGGTAGATATATATAGTGGAAAAGGTGATTAGGCATTAGGATATATGATAAACAGAAAAGCAGCAGTGTATATGATAAGTGTATGTGAGTGTGTGTACATGTGTGAAGAGTCAGTATGAATGTGTATACTACAGAAACATGAGACTGGGCAATTCCACGTTAACGGAATCCCCCTGCCCCATTGAATTCAACGTTTACCAAACCATACAACTCTATGCACAAGGACTACTTTGAATAACCTAAACAGAACATTTACTGGAAGAACTGTGCCATGCAAAGTTTAGTAGCAGAATTTAGGTAAAATCTCCCGCCATTTTTCATGCTGGCACGTTTTCCAAACCATCTTAAATATCTGCTCCAAATTAAGATTCAAAGATCGTCTTCAGAAAGAATGGGGTGTCAGCTATGACATGACACCTTGAGTTCGAAAAAAAAAAACGATTTTGGTTATTGAGCTACAGTATGTGAAGTGGATTTACATCCGGGTAACGGAACTACGTTAACGGAATTACATTATGGGTCCCTGATCTGTACTATATAGAAATGCATAGTTATTTATATGAATTTCATTATCTTCATGATAATATATCCTGAATAGGTACACAAAGGTAAAAATATCCAATATCCTTCTTTCGCATATTTGGGTATTAATCTACACACCGGCTATTATTGTAATGAGCTCCGCCCCCAAAACAAGACCACATTTGGTTGGTCCGGGCCTGACTGAAACAATCATAGACGTCTTAACCTCACAAAAAAAAAAGAATGTTCAGGAACTCATTTGGGATCTCAATGTATTGTTGTGAGTTAGAATAGTAGAATACACTGACAGGCACTCAATTAGCCATGTCAGCTAACCATTTTAAGATTGGTAAGGTAGTCTAGCCAGCTATCTAAACTTGTAGTAATCATGGCCGAACAGTGACCAGGCACGCAGGGTACGAGTCCAGGGGCCCTGACCTCCAGGGGGCCTCCATCAATTTTGTTAGTCACTCTCACTCAAATATCATTAACATGGTATAAGTCATGACAAAATGTGTAGAATTGCAGGACATTAGCTGTAAAACTGCAACAACAACAATTGTGCCTCATGGCAAAAGAAGTAGAATTGCATGAACATTTTTATAAAATTGCCAAATGTTTTCTGCCACATATGTAAAACTGCAGAAACCACATTCTCATCTAGGGCCCCCAAAAGGCTAGAGCCGGCCCTGATCACAGCACAGCAGAGCACAACACAGGACAATTGAGTAGAGTTCAGTACAGTACAGTACAGTATAGTAAAGTAGATATGTTGAGTACAGTACAGTACAGTAAAATGAAATACATTATACTGTACTCTACTCTAGTGTGCTCTACTATACTGCCCTGTGCTGTCCGCCCTGCTGTCCGGCCAGGGCGGACTGACCAAATTTAAACTACTTTTCAAGACCTGTGTTGGTCAGTGCTTAGTGGGTGAGGATTCTTGTTACAGTAAATGGAAAGAGGGTATGTGGTAGGTGTCATGGTAGGTGTCAGTAAGAGCCAGGAGAGGTGACATTAACTGGAGAGAGTGAGAAAAGAGAGATAGGGAGAATGAGATGGAGCGGTTGTCCAGACTGAGTGTTTAACACTCTTGGTTTGATCACCAGACGACAGCAAGAGAAAGAAAACAGAAAGAAAACAGTTATGAGCTGAACATAACAGTATGCCAGTGGAAGGGTGACCCAACTGTAGTTTGTGACTACTATGATTTCATATTGTAGCCAATTAATTTGCAGTAATTCCGTTACCGATTTGGTAACATAATTACGAGTTTTAATTACTTAATAATTCATAAACAAACTTGATATAAGTAAAACCACTATAACTACCTTTATTTGTTTGTTTTTTCTCCTCACGAGGGAGAGAAATCTGAAAATATTTTAAAGATACTGTTTGTGGGTCTTTGGTAAACATATTACAAGAGGCTATGTTTCTTAAACTTACAAAAGGCAAATAATTTTTCCAAAACTAAATGTAAGTGTTGATATTAGTTGGCAAGGGTCTTCACTTCAACATTATTGTGTTTTGAGACTTTTTCTGGGAGATGTTGTCTAAAACTCCACAGAGGAACTCCAGAGCTGTGTCAGAGTGACCATTGGGTTCTTGGTCACCTCCATGACCAAGGTCCTTCTCTCCTGAATGCTCAGTTTGGCCGGTTGCCAGCTCTAGGAAGAGTCTTGGTGGTTCCAATCTTCTTCCATTTAACCATTTAAGAATGACGGAGACCAATGTGTTCTTGTGGACCTTCAATGCTGCAGACATTTTTTGGTACCCTTCCCCAGATCTGTTCCTCGACACAATCCTGTCTGGGAGCTCTACAGACAAGTCCCCCAACCTCATGGCTTGGTTTTTGCTCTGACATGCAGTGTCAACTGTGGGATCTTATATAGACAGGTATGTGCCTTTCCAAATCCTGTCCAATCAATTGAATTTACCACAGATGGACTGTAATGAAGTTATAGAAACATCTCAAGGATGATCAATGGAAACAGGATGCACCCAAGCTCAATTTCGAGTCTCATAGCAAAGGGTCTGAATACTTATGTAAATTAGATATTTCCGGTGTCTTTTTCTGTGTTGTCATTATGGTGTATTGTGCGTAGATTGATGAGGGGGAAAGCTATTTGTAACCTCACAAAATGTGGAAAAAGTCAAGAGGTCTGAATACTTCCCGACGCCACTGTATATAATTAATTCCTACGGAATATGTATTGTATTTAACTGCAGTATAGTATTATTACTATTCTTGTGAACACTGTTATTATTATGGACATTGTTATTGACCATGATCTTTACCCTCCTGTGACGTCATCACCCGGCGTCGAAATCTTACAACCTCACGTTGAGTTAGCAATATCGCTCTCAGTACTCCATTACTTGTACACGGCTGTACACCTTTATTTTCTAGTTTGATAGTAAAGGCAATTAACATTGAAATGTGGACATTCCTGGTCAAGTTACCACAGCGCCCATCGGTACTTTTAGATGGAAATGCCCGATCAGAAAGTTGAAAAAGAATAACAAAAAAGAGATATACATACAAAGGGATTTAATAGTAGGAAACATTTCTACACAATGCAAGATTTCAGCACCTTATCGAGGGGAAATATACCTCTTACAACATTACTATAAAATTTCATGAAGTGAACATGGTGTGGACTGTACTTCATGCGCTATCACAGTGATTCCCTTTTTGAACAGCTTGTAATATGTTGACAATGGGCCATTTTTAGGTGAGGTAAAAAAAGTTATCAAACTTGGTATTGACAGGAGATGGGAGGGAAAACATGAATATAACAGATTAAATGTAAAGAATTGAGTGACATTCAATTTCAAGATTATGCTGCTTGGGCTGATTGACTGTCATAACAGTCTTTGGGAGATTAACTACCTGTTACGAAAGGTGTCAATGTTGTTACGTAACAAGTATAATTGGAAGCCAGGTTATGAAATTTAGCAACCCCCCAAAAAAGGCACTTGTCTTTTCCTACCAACATTGACTTTGCGGATAAATACTTTGTTGAGAGAAAATGTACTTGATACAATTCTGATGAATGCACTAGTTGTAAGTCGCTCTAGATATGAGCCATTTAGTTGAAAATGTCAAATGCAGAGAAACTGACAAATCAGTCCATGATGCCTCAGTGTGCAACATTTTAAACCACTAGCTGCTCACCATGCTTACCTGGATAAACCTCAATACAATTTGTAGACACTGTTTATGCAGATTTATGTAAATCTTTTCACCACTTCAAAATCACTTCACCCACAAATTACCTGCCAAAGGAGACAGCCTGCTTGTGTGCAAATTTGGCCTATTTGCTCAGCACAGACCTCCGAAATCTCTCTGTCTCTCTTTCTTCCTCTCCCTCTCCCTCTCCCTCTCTTCTTCCCTGTCACCTGTCAACACTGCCTTTTGATCAAAGAGAAGAGAAAACGGCTCAAACAAATATGCTTTTCTCTGTCAGTCCACCGTGGAAATTAACAGCTGTTTCAATCTTAAAGCGCAATCATGTGAGCCAGGCAGCCATCTGTCAATCACAACAACGCAGAATACAGTTTAAACAGAAAAACACTAACATTTACTACACTATTTGTCCTACGCCGTTCTGTGAATGGTTCCGAGTTACTAGAATTAAGTGTGGACTAGAATTAATAAGAGGGGGCCGCTGTAGCTTAATTATTTTTTGATGAAACATTAAATTAGCGAATGAAAGTGCATTGAATAACAAATTCATACCTGGCAAAACAGAAAGTCAAAAATAAATCAAAAGGAAATATGGTTTGAGGTGTATAAAATGCATCAGAGATATAGGAAAGTATCAAATAAATAAGGTTGCATGTGTAACCCTGGTCCCAAAAAATCCTATTCATTTGAATTCATATTTTATCTGTCGATACCGGGCTACCTTGAGATGAGTCTCAGGAAGCAAAACGGAGGACACATTTGTGTTCGTGAGAGTCTCATCTCTTGATGGTGGGGTCATATTAGTTTATAGCTCAAACCATCCAGACTGGACAGATGTTTTTGTGAGAAGACCTGTTTCGGAGTTGGGCCGGCAGAGTCAGCGACTTGAGATGAGTCCCGTGAAGCTTTTGGTTGTCGTAGAGAGTCTCAGCTTTTCTAGCGCTACAGAAGTTCAGACACTACAGAGTTTTTCATGAGAAGACCGAGTTTCTGATCTGACATATAACTCTGTAGCTCTGCCACCTTCCAGCGCAGATGCGGAAGGCCATGGATTGAAATCTCTAGCTTAAACCAGGCCCCCAGTGTCCGGTCTGGAGCGTGAAGTCATGAGCTCTGCTGTTTGGCTACTGTGTAGCAACCTAGCAATGCCAAAAGCTCTGGTCTGCCCTAGAAAGCCTATGTAAATTACAATCGCCAGAACCGGCAAATATGTGGTTTTTGGACAGCGGTTTCTGGGCTCTAAAATTTGTTTAATGTGATCAAGTTCGATCCTCATGGAGAATTGTTTTAAAGTTTACTACAAATTGAGATGCATGTATTCAATTAAATAGTGATTCCTTCTGAATCACACAGGACCACGCGCTGAAACAGACCAATCACGGGCAGGCAGGCAACGAGGAGGCTCGAGCCCTCATGCACGCTCTTTGCACGTGCTCCCAGCAGCATTGGAAAACGACTAATCAACCATGATCCTTTGCTAATAACCGCCACTTTCACCATAATCCTTAGCGATTTTTTTGGTGCATTCAGGCCCATTCAGCAAAATGGCATGCTTCAAATTCAAATACTTCCGGCTTCATGAGCCATTGAGAGTTTTCCATAGGAATACATGGATGACGGCCAGGCTATCCATATCTACTGGTTTTAATGTCAATGGCTTAAATGGATGGATGTTGATGGCAATTTACTTATTATCCTAATTCGATTTCCACACGGGCATGACATCAACCTTATTAACTTGTGTGATTTCTTTGACTCACACAGTAATGTTAACCGACAGAAAGTTACGTCATCATAACATTTTCAACAGAAATTGTCTTCATGTTAGGTCTGAGTAAAACAGGTTCTGGCCTGATATTTTACTCTGTTATCAAGATTGAGGCACATAGGTGGTTTGAAATACATGCCTCTGCTCTGAGTCTTCATGTCGGGAGGATTTTTTGTTTTGTGCTACATTTTTTCTTTCATTTCAATTATATTGGCAGAGGAGTGCAAAGAAAACAAGGAGTCACATTAACCCTCCCCCCAGCCACACTCAGTCATGAACTTAAACTAACAAAAGAGCAGGATGTGAAACCACACACAAATTCAATAAGACGCGGAAGAACCACCCCTCCCTCCACAGAACAGTTGCACCCAACCACCCACCCACCCATAGAACTACTCAAGGTAAGTAGATGCACGATTTTATCTGAACCACCACAGAACTCCACAATTCCAATAGTGAATGTTATGGCTTTTTGCGCCATGCAATCATGTCACCGAAAGCTGTAATTGAGTTACAGTGATTTCTAAAAGTATTCAGACCCTTTGACTTTTTCAAAATGTTGTTATGTTACAGCCTTATTCTAAAATGGATTAAATAGTTTCCCCCCCTAAAAAAAACAGTTTAAGATTTTTGGGCAAAATGTTTTTAAATATTACATTAACATAACAATTCAGGCCCTATACTAAGTACTTTGTTTAAGCACCTTTGGCAGCGATTACAGCCTCGAGTCCTCTTGGGTATAACGCCACAAACTTGGCTCACTTGTATTTGGGGAGTTTCACCCATTCTTCTCTGCAGATCATCTCAAGCTCTGTCAGGTTGGATGGGGAACGTCGCTGCACAGCTATTTTCAGGTCTCTCCAGAGATGTTAGATCAGGTTCAAGTCTGGGCTCAGGCTGGGCCACTCAAGGACACTCAGAGACTTGTCCCGAAGCCATAAGTCAGAACCGTCCAGAATAGTGATGCTGGACAGGTGGGTAGGTGTGGGCAGTGATCGGTTAAAGAGCACGCATTTAGTTTTGCTTGCACTTAAGAGCAGTTGGAGGCCACGGAAGGAGAGTTTTATGGCATTGAAGCTCGTCTGGAGGTTAGTTAACACAGTGTCCAAAGAAGGGCTAGAAGTATAAAGAATGGTGTTGTCTGCGTGGAGGTGGATCAGAGAATCACCAGCCGCAAGAGCGACATCATTGATGTATACAGAGAAAAGAGTCGGCCCAAGAATTGAACCCTGTGGCACCCCCATAGAGACTGCCAGAGGTCCGGACAACAGGCCCTCCGATTTGACACACTGAACTCAACTGAGGCAGTTGGTGAAGTCTGCCGATAAGAATGCGGTGATTGACAGAGTCGAAAGCCTTGGCCATGCCGATGAATACGGCTACACAGTATTGTCTTTTATCGATGGCGGTTATGATATCGTTTAAGACCTTGAGCGTGGCTGAGGTGCACCCATGACCGGCTCAGAAACCAGATTGCACAGTGGAGAAGGTACGGTGGGATTCGAAATGGTCGGTAATCTGTTTGTTAACTTGGCTTTCAAAGACCTTAGGATAGATATAGGCCTGTAACAGTTTGGGTCTAGAGTGTCTCCCCCTTTGAAGAGAGCGATGACCGCAGCAGCTTTCCAATCTTTGGGGATCTCAGACGATACGAAAGAGAGGTTGAATAGGCTAGTAATAAGGGTTGCAACAATTGCGGCAGATAATTTTAGAAAGAGAGGGTCCAGATTGTCTAGCCCAGCTGATTTGTAGGGGTCCAGATTTTGCAGCTCTTTCAGAACATCAGCTATCTGGATTTGGGTGAAGGAGAAATGGGGAGGCTTGATAGTTGCTGTGGGTTGGGAGGGTGCAGAGCTGTTGACCAGGGTAGGGGTAGCCAGGTTGAAAGCATGGCCAGCTGTAGAAAAATTGTTATTGAAATTCTCGATTATCGTAGATTTATCAGTGTTTCCTAGCCTCAGTGCAGTGGGCAGCTGAGAGGGTGTGCTCTTATTCTCTAGCTCTAGGAAGAGTCTTGGTGGTTCCAAAGTTCTTTCATTTAAGAATGATGGAGGCCACTGTGTTCTTGGTGACAAATGCTGCAGACATTTTTTAGTACCATTCCCCAGATCTGTGCCTCGACACAATCCTGTCTCAGAGCTCTACGGACAATTCCTTCGACCTCATGGCTTGGTTTTTTCTCTGACATGCATTGTCAACTGTGGGACCTTATCCAGACAGGTGTGTGCCTTTCCAAATCATGTCCAATCAATTAAATTTACCACAGGTGGTCTCCAATCAAATTGTAATAAAAAAAGAGATGTAAATATGTTTATTGTAAAAATGTTTAATTTTTTATGTATCCTTTATTTAACTAGGTAAGTCAGTTAAGAACAACTTCTTATTTACAATGACGGCCAAAAAACGCTGGGCAAATTGTGTGCCGTGCTATGTGACTCCCAATCACGGCCGGATGTGATACAGCCTGGATTCAAACCAGGGACTGTAATGACGCCTCTTGCCCTGAGATGCAGTGCCTTAGACCGCTGCACCACTAGGGAACCCAAACATCTCAAGGATGATCTATGGAAACGGAATGCACCTGAAAATGTTTTATATAATCAATTTTAGAATAAGGCTGTAACATAACAAAATGTGGGAAAAGGGAAGGAGTCTGAATACTCTCCAAAAGCACTGTATGTCAATAAAAGACAGTGACCATTCATGTTTAGACAATGAATGGGGAGGTTTCCATCGACATGCAACCATTTTTTTGAGGCTGGCCAGACAATATCCATTTTCCTGCAAAGACAGATCCAATTTGATGGTGTCGTAGAGGAGTATAATCTGCAGTGAGCATGGAATATGTTTGAGAGAATTGGAAGCAAATGGGAGACAAGTGTCCAGAATTGGGATACCTCAGGGTACTCCCAGACCATATGAATGAAGGGACCAGGAGCACATAGGCATAGAGAGCATTTTGGGGTTGGGTGCATTTTTATTTGGAACAGTCTATGCAGGGTGTGATAAGATCTGCGGATTAACTAAAAAAAAAAGTATTCTGATGATTAGGATTTCTAGAAGAAATAATGACATTTGACCCTACAGTTTGCCAGTTAATTTCAGTGAATGAAGGTGAGAGATCTTTCTTCCATAGTAGGGCAATTGGCAGGGGCCTCTGAGACGCTTTTAAGAAATGCAAGTATAGATCAGAAACCAGTCCCCTGAGATTAGGTCGGTTCTAAAAAAAGAAATGGTGAATTGGTCCTATTTTTCCCCAGGTGACACCATAAGCTTGCATGGCAGAGCAACGTATTTAAAAGAAGAAGCATTTACCCGGTAAATTGAAAGTCGCTTGCAAATCCTGGAATGCACGGAGCCCTCCCTCTTCGAGAACATCAGCTGTGATGTGTAGGCCTTTGTCACTCCACTGGTGGAAGGATATAGAACGCTTAGTTGGGACGATGGTCCAATACAGACTGTATTACAGGATTTGGAGAACACACCTCTGTTTGGCTGTCTGCAGGAAATGGAGTCACAGTCTAAGTCTAATGACTAGCTCCTCCCAGGAGGCGAGAGTATCAGTCAAGGGAAACCTTGGGGTGCCTGAGGGATTGGATGCTGGAGAAAGCCCACCTGATACCCCTACACCAACATATACTGTACAGACACACACACACACTGTACAGACACACAAGTCTGAACACCCTCATACACACACACATTACTCTCCTGCAGTGCTTTAGGCAGACGTGTTGTGTCTGGAGTCTGGGGTTTATGACAGCTCTGTTGTTGGCAGTCATCCCTTCGCCATGGCCACCCTCTTGTTAAAGCAGGGTCAGCAGAGTTTTAGAGTCCTAAAAACCTGAGACAGCAGACCGTGGAAAGTGCAAATGGTTGGACATTCTCAGGTTTGTATCCGTCTCCATTGTTAATGTTAGTGACTTGGGTCTAAGCTGGGTCCCAGACAGTGGGCCCCAATAAGTGCTTGTTCAGTATCAACACACCCACTTAAAATCTGCTCATATTAGGATGATTTATGTTGTGTAGAGCTATAACTTAATGAACACAGGAACCTGCCCGCGTTCCCTATAGCGTTAAAGAATATCCTGCTGCTTTCACAGCCACAGAGTACTAAGCTGTGCTTTTGAAATGAATAAAATCAGTATCTCTCTCTGTTAATATAAATGTACTTTAATCAAAATAAGACGCATTAAGCCCCTGTCACAACACAGAAATCTGATAATCTGAAAGATTAGTGGGTGAGGTTCTGCAGTGCTTTCGAATCAGAGAGGATTACCAAAGGGTACATGAGAGCAATGTGTTATGGGTAAAAAATGTACCCAGAGACAGTGTGTCCAGCCACATCTTTCCATTGTGAACCCTTAGTGCCTCAAGTGTCACCTTCATGACTTCTGTCACCCCCCCCCCCCCCAGGGTGATTTACACAAGCCAAGTATTTCACTGCTGAAGCTGAGAGAGTGAAATTATATCCCTGGCTGCTACCCTGAACCTCCCCCTCAAACCCCTACAGTCGACCCCTTCCACCACTCAAACACCAAACTCATTCAACATATAAACAGCTTTCTGTGCCACTTATTCAACTGTGAGTGTGTCTAATATTCAGATTAGCAGCGTCGCTAAATGTTCTATCGATGCTGCCTGTTTCTGGGGTAGCTCCTGCCTCCCTCTTGTACCATACAGCCACACTGAGACAACTTAATTTAGAATAGAGAATATACACTGAGTGTACAAACCATTAGGAACCCCCCCCCCCCCCACACACACACACATTTTCCCTCAGAACAGCCTCAATTCGAAAGGACATGGACTCTACAAGGTGTTGAAAGGGTTGCACAGGGATGCTGGCCAATGTTTACTCCAATGCTTCCCACAGTTGTGCCAAGTCGGCTGGATGTCCTTTGGGTGATGGATCATTCTCAACACACACAGAAAACTGTTGAGTGTGAAAAACAGCAGCGTTGCAGTTCTTGACACAAACTGGTGCGCCTGGTGCGCCTACCATACCCCTGTTTAAAGACACTTAAACATTTTGTCTTGCCCATTCACCCTCTGAATGACACACACAAACCATGTCTCAATTGTCTGAAGGCTTTAACAAGTGACATCAATAAAGGATCATAGCTAGATTCACCTGGTCAGTCTATGTCATGGAAAAAGCAGTTGTCTTTAATGTTTTGTATGCTCAGTGCATAGCCTACTGTACATCTGAAACATAAAACATCTGGGAAGATCAAACCACCCAAAACCCAAAACGGTCGATTTACCATATATTGAGTACTCATGTCACTTAATGTTAAAATGACTCTCTGTGGCTAACTGTATGCTACAATGTTTGTTTGACTGCACAATTATTATGAAATTCTATCTGTTAATTAAGTGCAGTTTTGATCTTTAGAGAGCTGTCATTCTAAGCCACCAAACCTTCACAAAACAATATGCTAGCTGCACGATACTACATGTCTTTGTTAGTGTACTAATTCCACATTCCACTTTCTGCATCTCATAGATAGCTACAGTATGTTAGCCTTCTCTCTGCGCAACTACCTTACCTCATAGCATGCAACTCCAGTCTCTTTTGACTGCCCCCATGACAGGCTGTGTCTCCCAGATATTGTTAGCAGAATACCCTACTGTTTCTCATTGCGTGCTAAACTTACAGCACAGTCCATTGCACCTAGTAAAGATCTGTTGTACCCTAGGGTCTTTATTTTGATGTGAGACAAGTCTTTTTCTAAGTTCAGAGGGAGTTTACAGATGACTGCTGGGTACCGAATGCCAGTTGAATTCTCTATGAGGTCCATCAATGTGACACATGCGAACTCCCTGTCTTTATCATACAATGAGGTAGTGTAACAAATGGTGAGGCGGAATAATGTGTTCCTCTGAACTTCTTCTACTGAGGATGGAAAGAGCCATTCACATCACCATACAGGTCAGAGAAATTCAGATCGATGAGGTGCTATATACTTCATTTACTCTGAGGGCATGCCATAGTGTCCATACCTTACTCAAGGTCGATGATGCGTTTAGCCAGCGTGTTCATTTCCCTTTTTCTTCAGCAGCAAGTTCTGGAGAAACGCAGGCAGCACAAACAGGAAGTGACTGGTGGAGAAAACCATGAAAAGAGAGTCAGAGTAAATGAAAATGTTTCCTAGATACACCAATAATCTATGCTCCAGGGAAAGTCAGTCATTTTCTGATGATACCATGACATTTTCCAGAAACCGCAGCGCCGAGCTGAATATAAATATACTTTTGAACAGCTCCCAGTGATGTCAGTTCCTGCCACAAAATTGTTGGCTTTATCTCCAGTAAGCCACAGTAAACAGTGAGCTGTTCCTAGTGATGTTGACGTTCTGACCCACTGTAAGAAGATTATATTATCACTGGACTGGGACGAGCTCTATGGTTTCCCACTCAAGGCCATACTCAACAGTGGATGGCTTATTGCATCGTGAGAGTGGGAATAAAAAACTAGAAGGAAAATAACTTCTTATAAAATAATGTCGGCCGTCAGCTAGCCTTCGGGAGCTGCAAAGCATGAGTACATACTGTATTATGCTATTTCTACGGATGGTCTTTTAGGTCCAGCTCCTGTGCTTAGTTGGATGTGCCTAAAAGCTCTATTTTCATCAAAATGAAAAGGCTCACCAGGACTTGATTTCCTGTGCTGGACGTTGAACCTGTGATTGGCTCAGTAGTCTCACTATCAACCCACCTTAAGATGAGCAGGAGACAAGGGGCTTGGTTTATTACATTAGGTGAATATGTCAAACCCTTCTGACTGTGGTTGTCTGAGCTCTACAAAATGGAAGTGAACCTGATGAGGTGATTGGTGATAAATGCCCAGGGACAGCTGGATTCAGACATACCAAGCGTGATGACACTGGGTCAGAGTTCACCTAAGCTGGAGCCAATATAATTGGAAATGGCCAACTGAATCATTGCCCCAGTATCTATTTTTTTTTACATGAAAAAATCACAGCTGGAGTAAGAGGCAATAATGTCAGCTGATATCACATAGAAGCTTCTAGACTACAGTATACAACTAATGACTCTGCAGCTGGCTAGATGAGTTTCTATGGTATATAAGTCATGACTACATAGATAGATAGATGTGGTATGACAAAGTGTTGATACACAATAATTTGGACATTATCCTTATGACTCATTCCTTCAGTCCATGATGAACCACGATGACCTAGATCCTCCTCTTCCTAAGGCACCACAACAATCTCCCACGAGTTATGTTTAGCGCTTCAGTGGAGGTCACAGTGAGGTTATGACCTCGGGGCAGCAGGAGTTTGCTCCGCTAGCCACCCATCTACATTCCCCCTTATGCAGGTTATTATGCAGGTATGTAGGGGCCAGATAGAGATCAGGTTACTGCCGAGTCCTCATTCATCAGGGCAATGATGAGAGCCACATGATAAACATCACCAGATGCCATTAATCAACCACAATACCAGGCTGATAAAGTCCCTGGGAGAACCGGGAGAACTCAAACCCACCACATTAAAATATGGAGGGAAAAGTAGAAGAGGTCACTGGATACCCAGCAGAGAGGATGTCTGACATAAGACTTATTAGCACAAATCAGTCCAGTCATTCCACTGCTAAACTGACACAGGGGCCAGAAGACGATTTATGGATTAGGAGTATAACTTTTCCTTGACCACGGAAGCCACCTGCTCATAGAATCTCACAGGGGAAACAGTTTTGACAGAAATGTTATCATGGGATTAAATTTACTGCTTTAAAAATCATACTTTACTTCCCTACGGCCAGGCAGTCTTTAACACCGATTTCTGCAGGCCATTTGTGTAAATAACTAACAAAATATTGAGCCTCATGCAGAGAAACTGTGTTTTATTATTTACAATATACCATATATATAAACATTCAGGTTGAATTTAAGACTGAATTCAGTAACTGAGGCATTATTTTTGCTACCTGAAGCGCATCCAAATGGCTCCTTCCTTGCAGAGATTTTAAATTAATTCTAAAAAGCTGCACTTCTATTTTTGTCTGGTAAGGTATTTCATCCTCCAGTCAGATTTACATGTATATGAATATGCAGAATCCAAAACAAAAGAAGCCAGTGAGTAATGAGGATGCCGGGGACACACAATACACTTCCTGGTGCAGTAGTTCTGACGATAGGACAGATCCAGACAGCTTCCTTAGAGGAGACTAGAGAGATTTACACACGGTTTAGTGTTCTGGCTCTCTACCCACCTCTGAATGGCTTCAGGATTTAGAAACAAAGATAAAACAAGAGAAAGGGGGGTAAATAGATAGAGCTATAATTAGGCGACAGAGAGTGAACGAGAGGCAGAGAGAGAG
The DNA here is from genome assembly GCF_036934945.1 of Oncorhynchus masou masou. Taxonomy (NCBI): domain Eukaryota; kingdom Metazoa; phylum Chordata; class Actinopteri; order Salmoniformes; family Salmonidae; genus Oncorhynchus; species Oncorhynchus masou. The sequence goes on along the minus strand of NC_088223.1, from coordinate 39,690,062 downwards.
AAAGAAAGAGCGGAGGACATTGGTATTTGGTGCATTGGAGAGAGAGAGAGAGAGAGAGAGAGAGAGAGCAAGCGAGAGAGATTAGCAACCAACCAATGAGAGCTTGGGGAGGGAGTGTAACATTTTGGCCAGTCGAAAGAGTGCAGGGTTAACAATTGGCCGCACATGCTCATCGTGGGTTAGTGATGGGGGTGGGGGAGAGAGCTTTTCACAAATGTTGAAACCCCTATGCATGATGTGACCTCAGACATGCAACAGGGGCCAATGGCTTAATGACTGTAGACACACACACACGCAACAACCAATGAGCGTGGTATCAGCTGTTGCTGCCCCTGAAACCACAGTCCTCTCTTAGGCTTGAATACACACAGTAGCATATGTCTGCCCTGCTTGTGTGTATCTGTACGCCTAGCATGGCTAAGTATGTTCATTGCACTTGAGTTTTGTACAAAAATGTGTGTCCATACATGCGCACATGAATGCTATATGCATTTTGCTAAACACCCTTTACTTCGACACCGTTCAAATGTTTGGGGTCACTTAGAAATGTTCTATTTTTGAAAGAAAATCACATTTTTTCCTCCATTAAAATAACATCAAATTGATCGGAAATACAGTGTAGACATTGTTAATGTTGTAAATGACTATTGTAGTTGGAAACGGCTGATTTTTGAATGGTATATCTGCATAGGCGTACAGAGGCCCATTATCAGCAACCATCACTCCTGTGTTCCAATGGCATGTTGTGTTAACTAATCCAAGTTTATCCTTTTAAAAGGCTAATTGATCATTAGAAAACCCTTTTGCAATTATGTTAGCACAGCTGAAAACTGTTGTGCTGATTAAAGAAGAAATAAAACTGGCCTTCTTTAGACAAGTTGGATTTCTGGAGCATCAGCATTTGTGGGTTCGATGACAGACTCAAAATGACCAGAAACAAAAACACTCGTCAGAAACACTCATCAGTCTATTCTTGTTCTGAGAAATTAAGGCTATTCCATGTAAGAAATTGCCAAGAAATTGAAGATATCGTACAACACTGTGTACTACACCCGTCATAGAGCAGGGCAAATTGGCTCTAACCAGAATAAAAAGAGGAGTGGGAGCCCCCGGTGCACAACTGAGCAAGAGGACAAGTGCATTAGAGTGTCTAGTTTGAGACACAGACATCTCACAAGTCCTCAACTGGTAGCTTCATTAAATAGTACCCGCCAAACATCAGTCTCAACGTCAACAGTGAAGAGACGACTCTGGGATGCTGGCCTTCTAGGCAGAGTTGCAAAGAAAAAGCCATATCTCAGACTGGCCAATAAAAATGTAAGATTAAGATGGGCAAAAGATCACAGACAACGGACAGAGGAACTCTACCTAGAAGGTCAGCATCCCGGATTTGCCTCTTCACTGTTGACGTTGAGACTGGTGTTTTGCAGGTACTATTTAATGAAGCTGCCAGTTGAGGACTTGTGAGGCGTCTGTTTCTCTGGTTGAGTGTGCCTTGAATTCTTGAATTTGAATTTTTGAATTTTTTTTTGTTGCTTTTCTTTCAAAAACAAGGACATTTCTGAGTAACCCCAAAGTTTTGAACGGTAGTGTATGTAAGGATGTCACTGTGAAGACAAATTAGCTGGCCACGTCACGAAAATGATGTGCACGCTTCAATGGGGCAGAACTCTGTGTGTTGTTGTGATTCTGAATTGCCAGATAGCTAGCAACAATGACATGAAGATGCATAGGTGGCTTTTTTCACCTAGTTTTATTTTTGGTTTTGAGGTGTTTTGACTGACGTCACTGTCTATGCTAATATTGCTAAGAGTCGCTAGCTAGCTAACCGGCAACTGTAACAATGTATATGAGAGTCAGCAAGTGCTCATTGTGCAAACGTTTAGAAAAAAAATGGATACTAAATATAGTTATCAACAATCTAAACCAACCCTGTCTGTTTTTGCCCCATAGTTGCGCAAGCATCGTTTTCCGTTTCTTAACAACCAACCCGTCTATGTCACGCCTTGGTCTTAGTATTGTGTGTTTTAGTTTATTAGTTAGTCAGACCAGGGTGTGACATGGGGTTATTATGTATTGTATTTCCGTATTGGGGTTTGTAGTGTTTGGGTTGGTAGTTGATTAGGGGTGTGTGTGTGTGTTTATTAGGTTGGCTGCCTGAGGCGGTTCTCAATCAGAGTCAGGTGCTTCTCGTTGTCGCTGATTGGGAACCGTATTTAGGTAGCCTGTTTTTCGCTTTGTATTTCGTGGGTGATTGTTCCTGTCTCTGTGTAGGTTGCACTGTTTGTTGTTGTTTTTTTGTATTTATTAGTTATTCGTGTTAGTTAGTTCGTTTTGTCTTCATTAAATAACATGAGTAACTTACACGCTGCATTTCGGTCCGACTCTCCTTCAACAACAAAAGAACGCCGTTACAGAATCACCCACCAAACGCGGACCGAGCAGCGTGTCAACAGGCAGGAGCAGCGCAAAGAAGAGCCGCGCAAAGAGGAGCCTCATTTTAAGGATTTCTGGACATGGGAGGAAATCCTGGACGGAAGAGGACCCTGGGCTAAACCAGAAGAGTGTAGCCGCCCTAAAGCGCAGCAGGCGAAGAGTAAACAGGAGCAGCGTGTCTACAGGCAGGAGCAGCGCAAACAGGAGCTACACGAGAAACAACAGAAGCAGCTTCAGTGGGAGAGGCTACACCATTTGGAGAATTGGACATGGGAGGAGGAACTGGACGGAGAAGGACCCTGGGCTCAGCCTGGTGAATATCGCCTCCCCAAGGAAGAATTAGAAGCGGCTAAAGCGGAGAGGCGCAAATATGAGGAGGCAGCACGGCGATGTGGATGGAAGCCCGAAAAGCAGCCCCAAAAATGTTTTGGGGGGGCTATCAGGGGTAGTGGCTGAGTCAGGAGACAGACCTGAGTCAACTCTCCCTGTTTATTGTGAAGAGCCAAGGAGGAGGTCAGAACCAGTGTTGGAGGTGAGCGAAGCAGAGACTGTGAAGGAGTTAATGGGGAAATTGGAGGAGAGTTTAATGAGGGAGTTGCTAGTTTGGTGCTTTAGATATAATATTTGGCCGACGGAGCGTGTCGGGGATTTGATGGCACCTGGGTCAGCACTCCATACTAGTCCTGAGGTGCGTGTTAGTCGGCTGGTGGAAAGTGTGCCAGCCTCACGCACTAAGCCTCCTGAGTACCTGCCTAGCCTTGCACGTCCTGTGCCAGTCCTGCATTCAGGCTCTCCAGTACACCTTCACGGTCCAGTCCATCCTGTGCCACCTTCACACACCAGTCCTCCGGTAGTAGCTCCTCACACCAGGCTTCCTGTGCCTGTCCTTTATCTTGAACCACCTCCACACCCCAGCCCTCCAGTAGCAGCTCCCCGCACTAGGCTTCCTGTGCGTGTCCTCGGCCCAATACCACCAGTGCCAGCACCACGCATCAGGCCTACAGTGCGCCTCGCCTGTTCAGCGCAGCCAGCGCTTTCTCCCTCTCCTGCGCTGCCGGAGTCTCCCGTCTGTTCAGCGGTTCTAGAGCCTTCCTCCTCTACAGCGCTGCCGGAGCCTCCTGTTTGTATAGAGCAGCCTGAGCTGCCAGTCTACATTGAGCAGCCAGAGCTGTCAGTTTGTATAGAGCAGCCTGAGCTGTCAGTTTACATTGAGCAGCCAGAGCTGTCAGTTTGCATAGAGCAGCCTGAGCTGCCAGTCTACCTTGAGCAGCCAGAGCTGTCAGTTTGCATAGATCAGCCTGAGCTGCTAGTCTGCATGGAGCAGCTAGTCTGCATGGAGCAGCCAGAGCTGCCAGTCTGCAAAGAGCTGCCAGTCTGCATGGAGTTGCCAGTCTGCATAGAGCTGCCAGTCTCCATGAAGCCGCCAGAGCTGTCAGTCAGTATGGAGCAGCCAGAGCCGCCAGTCAGCATGAAGCAGCCAGATCTTCCAGTCAGCCAGACTCTTCCAGATCTGCCAGTCGACCAGACTCTTCCAGATCTGCCAGTCAGCCAGACTCTTCCAGATCTGCCAGTCAGCCAGACTCTTCCAGTCAGCCAGACTCTTCCAGTCAGCCAGACTCTTCCAGATCTGCCAGTCGACCAGACTCTTCCAGATCTGCCAGTCAGCCAGACTCTTCCAGATCTGCCAGTCAGCCAGACTCTTCCAGTCAGCCAGACTCTTCCAGTCAGCCAGACTCTTCCAGATCTGCCAGTCGACCAGACTCTTCCAGATCTGCCAGTCAGCCAGACTCTTCCAGTCAGCCAGACTCTTCCAGATCTGCCAGTCAACCAGACTCTTCCAGATCTGCCAGTCAACCAGACTCTTCCAGATCTGCCAGTCAACCAGACTCTTCCAGATCTGCCAGTCAACCAGACTCTTCCAGATCTGCCAGTCAACCAGATTCTTCCAGATCTGCCAGTCAACCAGACTCTTCCAGATCTGCTAGTCAGCCAGGATCCGCCAGTCAGCCAGGATCTGCCAGATCTGCTAGTCAGCCAGGATCCGCCAGTCGGCCAGGATCCGCCAGTCAGCCAGGATCTGTCAGTCGGCCATGAACTGCCAGTCAGCCAGGATCCGCCAGTCAGCCAGGATCTGCCGGATTCAACTTCCTGGCTGGGCTTCATCTCAGTACTGGGCTTTTTCTCAGTACTGGGCTGCCTCTCAGTGCTGGGCTGCCTCTCAGTGCTGAGCTGCCCCTCAGTCCCGAGCTGTTCCTCAGTCCCGAGCTGTCCCTCAGTCCCGAGCTGCCTCAGTCCCGAGCTGCCCCTCTGTCACGAGCTGCTCCTTTGTTATGTAGGGTTCTGGGTGAGGACTATTCGGCCATGGTTGGCGGGTAGGGTGGATTATCCATGGACGCGAAGGGGAGGAACATTGACATTTATGAAGTGGGGTCCACGTCCGGAGCCGGAACCGCCACCATGGACAGACGCCCACCCGGACCCTCCCTATGGTTTTGAGGTGCGTTCGGGAGTCCGCACCTTAGGGGGGGGGTTGTGTCACGCCTTGGTCTTAGTATTGTGTGTTTTAGTTTATTAGTTAGTCAGACCAGGGTGTGACATGGGGTTATTATGTATTGTATTTCCGTATTGGGGTTTGTAGTGTTTGGGTTGGTAGTTGATTAGGGGTGTGTGTGTGTGTTTATTAGGTTGGCTGCCTGAGGCGGTTCTCAATCAGAGTCAGGTGCTTCTCGTTGTCGCTGATTGGGAACCGTATTTAGGTAGCCTGTTTTTCGCTTTGTATTTCGTGGGTGATTGTTCCTGTCTCTGTGTAGGTTGCACCAGTCAGGCTGTATTAGGTTTCGTTCTGTTTGTTGTTGTTTTTTGTATTTATTAGTTATTCGTGTTAGTTCGTTTGTTTTGTCTTCATTAAATAACATGAGTAACTTACACGCTGCATTTCGGTCCGACTCTCCTTCAACAACAAAAGAACGCCGTTACAGTCTATGTGGATATGGGTCGGAGTATGTCGGGTATGAGCTTGTGTGTATATAGTAGGCCTGGGTAGTCTCCAGCCAGCAATCCAAGCTAGCCTCATTAACAGTGGTCTCTAGCAGGGAGCTGTGCTCGTTGCACTCTGAATGTGTTGACTGGGAGAGAGATAGGGTTTCAGCCCTGATGCCATTCTCAGCTGTGAATGATCCTATAACAATATGTTAGCTAGCTAGCTAGCTCCCTCCCAAACACATACACAGAGGCTCATATAACCAAACATACATGGGCCAGCTTTCTCCACAATGTGTCTGCTTACCCACGGTAGGCTACTCCCAGATACCGCACATATACAGTATGTCTAAGCATGTGTGAGTATAACAGCACACACTGACACACAAAAAGATGCAAGCATACACAGGCATAAGGGCATACATGAACGGATGCATGCAAGCACACACACACACACACACACAAACACAGGCCTTCAAAAACACACTGCCCTGAAAACCTGGACATGGACCCAGAAATTGAAACTTAAGTCTGGGTGTCTCACAAAAGCATGGCAAAATGAAAATATGTTGTGTATGTTGTGTTTTCCAGGTGGAGACATTCAAAGCCCCTCTCCTCTCCTACTCTCTTGCCTTGTTCCTCCATCCTTCCCTTCTCCCAGAGTCCCTCCACCTCCAAAAGCACAAGTAAGAGGATTTCAACACCCACCATCTCAGATTGTTCTGTAATCATTTCTGTTGTAGGTGACATACGATTAGCATTCCTGAAACATGATTTTGTTTAATATAATTTGATCTCTAAGAAACAATTTTATTTTATAGGATTCAGATAACATTAAATAAATATAGTACCCAACATCTGATTTAGACCAAACTTCTTCCTACAAATGAGTAATACATGAGGAATCCCCAAAATACATGAGGAATCCCCAAATGGTCAAAAGCCAACCACGGACTCCCCACACCCCATGCCTATCCCACCCCAACAACCAGTTCTCTATGTTCAACAAATAATATGAAGCTGTGGCTTGGAGTGTTGCTTCTCCATACTATGTAATGTATTCCATGTGAATCTGGTGATGTGTTTTTTCCCCGTTCATTGAAATGAGTTACTGATGTTGCTTACATTATTTACCATAGTAGTGTGAAAGTAACAGGTTTTGAACACTCGATGCAGCTGTTCTTGCTATATTGCCACACTCTTTTATCAATTTTGCTGGTCTCTGGTGTTAATTAAACATATCACAACATTGGTAGGAAGACATTTGGTCAAAATTGGATGTTGGGTGCTATATTTACTGAATATTATCTGAATCCTATAATTAAAATGACCAATTTGGGTGCAATCATTTAGCTTAATTTCTCAGAAGTAAAATGACATATCAACAAAATAATGTTTCAGGAATACCAACTACAGTAACAATTTTAGAACATGCTGAGCTGATGGGTATCATGGCTTGCTGAAATGACATGCTAATGACACCCCCGCCAGTTCACCTTAGTTCAGGAGAAGTTCGTATTTCGAGCATATGTGCAGAGACTGCCACAGTGGCGCTATTTGTTGGGAGCATATGACAAAATGGAGCACCCGTGGGTTGAGAGAGCTGTGAAGCAGCAGCATAAAGAACATATCGCCCTGCCACCGCAACCCCCCACACACACACACACACACACACACACACACACACACACACACACACACACACACACACACACACACACACACACACACACACACACACACACACACACACACACACACACACACACACGGGGTGGATGCAATTACAGAGAGCTCTGACTGGAGGAGCTCAAGATAAACTCTGTCAGTTTTTTGTGGTGAAAAAGTCCCGCCTTTCATCTTTGAGTTGCTCCCTGCTATTTGAGAGTTTGAGTTAGCGACATACTCCGTGACATGAAGATCATAAGGGTGGGAGGAGATGGGTGTATGGAAGAGGATGATGAGACAATGTGAGGAAATTGAACACAACTGTAAAAAAAAAAATCTCTATAGGTAATTGGAAGCCCATTGCTTTTACAGTGGACGACAGTGACCTCTTGGTTTGAGAGTGAGGGAAGAAGAGAATGCAGGATACTATGTAAGCGCTGTATGTTTGCTGTGTACTTTACAGATGGACCCTAGTCCTATTGGAAGTATGGCTCAGTGTGTATGGACTTGATGAAATGTCTAATTCAAATAGACAATGTCCTGCTGTAGCTAAAAGTAAATATTCACAAAGGTAAAGTCAATGTGTATCTATCTAAAATCAATGACGTATAATCGTGGCACAATCACCATCACGTACACCAGGGCTTAGTGACAACACAAATCGTCCAGGTGTTCCCAGTTGACACGTGGCGATAAAACTATACAGGCATGACTAATACACAGACCTTTGCAGAGGAGAATAGGGGTTAGCCTGCCCAGATGGAGGCCCTCATTAACACCTAGCCTAACGACATTCTGTTTCCTCTCAGAGAAAAGAAATCCAGGAAATCCTTTGGTAACTATGTTGGCGCCCGACGTGGTTCTCTCCAGAGTTCTAGGCCTTGAAATAGATTAGAGACAGCCATTTGCTCTCAGCTCTTTCAAAAAACACGTCAAGAACTGATAGCGGAAGACGGAGCTACAGTGAGTGTGAAGAAAGGTGTCGCATTGTCGTAAGGGTCTGCTCGTTCATCACTGGCCCCATCCCGAGGAATCGTCGCAGAGTGAAAAAGTCCTTGATAGAACCAGATTGATGTCGTCGCAATTTACTTGACAGCAAGTTGATTGTGTCACCAGCCTACTTAAGCGCCCTCTTTCATCCTGCCAATCCATCCAATCCACACAAGGGGCCTCATCTTTCAAAGGCCCCTCTGAATGCGATAAGCAAGGGAGATCAGAGTGATGTATGCTGGAGGTGAATGGAGAGGAGAGGGGGATGGGATGGAGGATAAATCTAAAGGCTTGTTAAAGAGGTTGCCGGGCGTTCCCATTCAAGGAAGGCCCCAAAATACTTTGGGCATTTTATATTGTTATGGTAATTCTCACATAAAATCTTAATTAAGAGGAAGGATATTTGATATGCTTTTTACATTTGTAACACGCTATTTTGAGAAAATCATGCCGAAAGTGCCAATTTTAGGCCCTTTTTAGACGTACACATGCCTCCTGTAAGACCCTATGATCCGTGAAATGTACATGAACACAGACAACATCTTGGTGTCATGATACAACTTTTTTTTCTTCTCCAGAACCTTGATATACTCCTTATTTTAGAACAGCCATAAAGAAGTATCCTATATTGGCACCAAGATGTTGACTGTATCATGTGCGGTTCATGAAATACTGAACCAGTTCATAAAGTTACCCTTCAGGTCATTAAGCCCTTTTGTGAGTCAATCTCCACTGTTTGCCTATTGGCCACTCTATTGACTTGCCTGTATATAGCTCAAACTGTTTTCGCACTAATTTAATAGTGCAGGTCGCTCGTTCCCAGCAGTAGCCACAGTTACCAGCCCTGAAGAGGTAGCAATGCTAACAGACAACATGATCCTCATGCGCTTTGTTATCCAATTTAGGCAAATGAAATCAATCTCAGTGCTCTTCTCGAAGTATTCTCAGTGTTGCTGTCTGGGCCAAATAGGTCAAATGAATGTATTTTCATCAAATGTTTAGGATTAAGTTGAAAAATGGGGTAAAACAGATAGATTTACGTCCATTGTTTAGGATTAAAGGGTATTTCTAGTAGGTGGAGGGATTATGTTTGCTGCAGGTTTATATGATTGCTGGGGAAAAGAGATTAATGATGTCATCAGTGGAGGATTCAGCTCATTACCGTGGCGACTCTGATGTATGTAATCCAGCATTCCCACTAATGAAATCATAATTATTTTGCTTGTTTTTAATTACTATGACAAAACGCCACAGCCACAATAGCAATACAGACGCAATAGACTTAATAAAGCATGACTGTACTGCATGACAATGCCCATTCAATATCCAAGTCCACATGATCATAAATCAATTATAATATATTAAGGAGAAGACAGGGGGTTGATTAAACTACTAAAACTATATGCTCACTCTCTAATGCACTGTCAACGCATTTCCCATTGTGGAGAAAAGTTTTATGGTGAAATTGAAATGAAATAGGAGAGAATATGAGATATGGAGAGAGAGAGAGAGAGAGAAAGAGAGAGAGAGGACATGAGCCATGTTTGCGGGTGGCTGTGAAAGAGGAGCACAGTGAGATGCCAGGTCTGGAGATTATGTCCTCGTGGCCCATGGGGTGAGCTAGCTAGCGAGCGATAGTGGAGGGGGTTAGAGTTCATTTGAATGTCTGAATGTCCCCCATTGTTGAGGTGCCTGCCTGCCTGCTCACAGATGTGCTTCAAATGACGACGGGGGGGAAGGAAGGAACGTCACGCTCTGCGACGCTATCTCTACATCTCCACCCGCATCTGCTGCTACCAACCAACATCTCTCTAACCCCCCCCCCCACATCCATCACACATACAGTCACTGGAGTCATTTGTCATGTGTGCCATATAGCCTTGACGTAGTTGGAACGAACAAAGCATGAGACAAATGTTCCTTGCGGATCCAAAAATGTACTCCCCCCCCACTTGTATCCTCACTGCAAGCACCAAGTATGCACACAGAGACACGCATACACACACACACACACACATACACACGCATACACACATACACACACACAAACACTAACTTTCCCCCTTGCCCACATACATTATTTATGAGCATCAATTCCCCTTACCTTTGATCCCTAACCTGTGCTTAACAGTTCATCCACTCTATCCCATAATAGGTGACTTATTGTGTCCCAGGCTGTGGACACAGGTGACATGGACCGATGGACTTAGCCGTCGATAGATGTCGGTTGTGTCCCAATCAGGCACCCTGTTCTCGTGACTTTTGACCAGGGCCCATGTAGGGAAGAGGGTGCCATTTGGGGACACCGCCATTGTGTCGTCAGAACCAGAAGGCCTTGTCATCCCGGTCACTCATCTGCTTTGACCAGGACTGAGTGACCGAGTACCAATGACGAGCTCTATCTGTTTGAGCAGCTCTGATGAACCAAGATGATATGAAACAGGCTTTTAGCTGCTCTCTGGATAATTGGAGACTATTGCATCTGTAATGTTATGCCAATGTGAAGGGCCTTAAAGTATGTCGAAACAAAGTTAGCACCATTTTGTACAAGTCACATGTTCTGTCTCATCATAAACACACGTGTTTCAACTGCACTAAAGGCTGTGAATTTAGTCCCAAGAGTTTCTTCCTTGTCGGATCAAGGTCTGGGAAAAAACTCTTGACCCTACTTATTTAATGTATACACAATATACAGACAGTGTACATTAAGATGGAGGTTTTCATTATTGGTGACATGATGTATACTCTGGCCACTGTGACTTTTAACCCAGTCTTTCATTGTATCTCATATGGAGAGCACAGTTGTTCGCCTTACACGTGTTGGCCTCTGGAGGGGATTAACTGTACAATAACAAACTCTCAGTTGGGTGTGCGTGCGCACGCACGCGCGCTCACACACACACACACACACACGTCACTCACTTCCTGCCTATTCTACAGAGCAGAATGTAAAAGACAGAGTGTTCTACCACCTGCCCCTGTTCACTCTCAATCGTGACCGTAACCTCCATCCTATCCCGGTCATCCTCCAGTCACATTACTATTCGATATGATGTAAAAAGAGCGCATGACTCCTTGAGTTTGGTTGGTACCAATGCAAACAACAACAGGAATGTCCCCCTCTAACCAATCCATACACACACAATGCAAGCACACACAAACATAAGGGCACACACGTGTGTGCAGGTATACAGTGAGGGAAAAAAAGTGTTTGATCCCCTGCTGATTTTGTACATTTGCCCACTGACAAAGAAATGATCCGTCTATAATTTTAATGGTAAGTTTATTTGAACAGTGAGAGACAGAATAACAACAAAAAAATCCAGAAAAACGCATGTCAAAAATGTTATTAATTGATTTGCATTTTATTTAGGGAAATAAGTATTTGACCCCTCTGCAAAACATGACTTAGTACTTGGTGGCAAAACCCTTGTTGGCAATCACAGAGGTCATACGTTTCTCGTAGTTGGCCACCAGGTTTGCACACATCTCAGGTGGGACTTTGTCCCACTCCACTTTGCAGATCTTCTCCAAGTCATTAAGGTTTTGAGGCTGACGTTTGGCAACTCAAACCTTCAGCTCCCTACACAGATTTTCTATGGGATTAAGGTCTGGAGACTGGCTAGGCCACTCCAGGACCTTAATGTGCTTCTTCTTTAGCCACTACTTTGTTGCCTTGGCCGTGTGTTTTGGGTCATTGTCATGCTGGAATACCCATCCACGACCCACTTTCAATGCCCTGGCTGAGGGAAGGAGGTTCTCACCCAAGATTTGACGGTAGATGGCCCCGTCCATCGTCCCTTTGATGCGGTGAAGTTGCCCTGTCCCCTTAGCAGAAAAACACCCCCAAAGCATAATGTTTCCACCTCCATGTTTGACGGTGGGGATGGTGTTTTTGGGGTCATAGGCAGCATTCCTCCTCCTCCAAACACGGCGAGTTGAATTGATGCCAAAGAGCTCAATTTTGGTCTCATCTGACCACAACACTTTCACTCAGTTGTCCTCTGAATCATTCAGATGTTCATTGGCAAACTTCAGGCGGGCATGTATATGTGCTTTCTTGAGCAGGGGCACCTTGCGGGCACTGCAGGATTTCAGTCCTTCACGGCGCAATGTGTCACCAATTGTTTTCTTGGTGACTATGGTCCCAGTTGCCTTGAGATCATTGACAAGATCCTCCTGTATAGTTCTGGGTTGATTCCTCACCGTTCTCATGATCATTGCAACTCCACAAGGTGAGATCTTGCATAGAGCCCCAGGCCGAGGGAGATTGACAGTTATTCTGTGTTTCCTCCATTTGCGAATAATCGCACCAACTGTTGTCACCTTCTCACCAAGCTGCTTGGTCTTGTAGCCCATTCCAGCCTTGTGTAGGTCTACAATCTTGTCCCTGACATCCTTGGAGAGCTCTTTGGTCTTGGCCATGGTGGAGAGTTTGGAATCTGATTGATTGATTGCTTCTGTGGACAGGTGTCTTGTATACAGGTAACAAACTGAGATAAGGAGCACTCCCTTTAAGAGTGTGCCCCTAATCTCAGCTCGTTACCTGTTTAAAAGACACCTGGGAGCCAGAAATCCTTCTGATTGAGAGGGGGTCAAATACTTATTTCCCTCATTAAAATGCAAATCAATTTATAACATTTTTGACATGCGTTTTTCTGGATTGTTTTGTTGTTATTCTGTCTCTCACTGTTCAAATAAACCTACCATTAAAATTATAGACTGATAATTTCTTTATCAGTGTGCAAACATACAAAATCAGCAGGGCATCAAATACTTTCCCCCCCACTGTACACACACATACGCCGCACACACACAAACACACTCGGGCACACACACCATATACATACTTACACAAACAAAGGCATAACAGCCCCACCTGTCCTGCTCTGTCACGTTCACCCTCTACCTAGTCTGGCAAGGTATCTCCATGCATCAACGACAGACAGTCATGTCCCTGTAAACCATGCAGTCATGTCCCTGTAAACCATGCAGTCATGTCCCTGTAAACCATGTAGTCATGTCCCTGTAAACCATGTAGTCATGGCCCTGTAAACCATGCAGTCATGTCCCTGTAAACCATGTCGTCATGTAGAAACTATTACACTCGACGGAACGACTTGATTAGTGTAGTGTCAACATCGCAGCCACTACCAGCTAGCCTACTCCAGCAGTACTGTATCATTTCAATCATTTTAGTCAATAAGATTCTTGCTACGTAAGCTTAACTCTCTGAACATTCGAGACGTGTAGTCCACTTGTCATTCCAATCTCCTTTGCATTAGCGTAGCCTCTTCTGTACCCTGTTAACTATGTGTCTATCTATCCCTGTTCTCTCCTCTCTGCACAGACCATACAAACGCTCCACACCGCGTGGCCGCGGACCCTAATCTGGTGGTCCCAGCGCGCACGACCCACGTGGAGTTCCTGGTCTCCGGTAGCCTCTGGAACTGCCGATCTGCGGCCAACAAGGCAGAGTTCATCTCAGCCTATGCCTCCCTCCAGTCCCTCGACTTCCTGGCACTGACGGAAACATGGATCACCACAGATAACACTGCTACTCCTACTGCTCTCTCTTCGTCCGCCCACGTGTTCTCGCACACCCCGAGAGCTTCTGGTCAGCGGGGTGGTGGCACCGGGATCCTCATCTCTCCCAAGTGGTCATTCTCTCTCTCTCCCTTACCCATCTATCTATCGCCTCCTTTGAATTCCATGCTGTCACAGTTACCAGCCCTTTCAAGCTTAACATCCTTATCATTTATCGCCCTCCAGGTTCCTCGGAGAGTTCATCAATGAGCTTGATGCCTTGATAAGCTCCTTTCCTGAGGACGGCTCACCTCTCACAGTCCTGGGCGACTTTAACCTCCCCACGTCTACCTCTGACTCATTCCTCTCTGCCTCCTTCTTTCCACTCCTCTCCTCTTTGACCTCACCCTCTCACCTTCCCCCCTACTCACAAGGCAGGCAATACGCTCGACCTCATCTTTACTAGATGCTGTTCTTCCACTAACCTCACTGCAACTCCCCTCCAAGTCTCCGACCACTACCTTGTATCCTTTTCCCTCTCGCTCTCATCCAACACTTCCCACACTGCCCCTACTCGGATGGTATCGCGCCGTCCCAACCTTCGCTCTCTCTCCCCCGCTACTCTTTCCTCTTCCATCCTATCATCTCTTCCCTCTGCTCATACCTTCTCCAACCTTTCTCCTGATTCTGCCTCCTCAACCCTCCTCTCTTCCCTTTCTGCATCCTTTGACTCTCTATGTCCCCTATCCTCCAGGCCGGCTCGGTCCTCCCCTCCCGCTCCGTGGCTCGATGACTCATTGCGAGCTCACAGAACAGAGCTCCGGGCAGCCGAGCGGAAATGGAGGAAAACTCCGCCTCCCTGCGGACCTGGCATCCTTTCACTCCCTCCTCTCTACATTTTCCTCCTCTGTCTCTGCTGCTAAAGCCACTTTCTACCACTCTAAATTCCAAGCATCTGCCTCTAACCCTAGGAAGCTCTTTGCCACCTTCTCCTCCCTCCTGAATCCTCCTCCCCCTCCCCCCCTCCTCCCTCTCTGCAGATGACTTCGTCAACCATTTTGAAAAGAAGGTCGACGACATCCGATCCTCGCTTGATAAGTCAAACGACACCGCTGGTTCTGCTCACACTGCCCTACCCTGTGCTCTGACCTCTTTCTCCCTCTCTCTCCAGATGAAATCTCGCTTCTTGTGACGGCCGGCCGCCCAACAACCTGCCCGCTCGACCCTATCCCCTCCTCTCTTCTCCAGACCATTTCCGGGGACCTTCTCCCTTACCTCACCTCGCTCATCAACTCATCCCTGACCGCTGGCTACGTCCCTTCCGTCTTCAAGAGAGCGAGAGTTGCACCCCTTCTGAAAAAACCTACACTCGATCCCTCCGATGTCAACAACTACAGACCAGTATCCCTTCTTTCTTTTCTCTCCAAAACTCTTGAACGTGCCGTCCTTGGCCAGCTCTCCCTCTATCTCTCTCAGAATGACCTTCTTGATCCAAATCAGTCAGGTTTCAAGACTAGTCATTCAACTGAGACTGCTCTTCTCTGCATCACGGAAGCGCTCCGCACTGCTAAAGCTAACTCTCTCTCCTCTGCTCTCATCCTTCTAGACCTATCGGCTGCCTTCGATACTGTGAACCATCAGATCCTCCTCTCCACCCTCTCCGAGTTGGGCATCTCCGGCGCGCCCACGCTTGATTGCGTCCTACCTGACAGGTCGCTCCTACCAGGTGGCGTGGCGAGAATCTGTCTCCTCGCCACGCGCTCTCACCACTGGTGTCCCCCAGGGCTCTGTTCTAGGCCCTCTCCTATTCTCGCTATACACCAAGTCACTTGGCTCTGTCATAACCTCACATGGTCTCTCCTATCATTGCTATGCAGACGACACACAATTAATCTTCTCCTTTCCCCCTTCTGATGACCAGGTGGCGAATCGCATCTCTGCATGTCTGGCAGACATATCAGTGTGGATGACGGATCACCACCTCAAGCTGAACCTCGGCAAGACGGAGCTGCTCTTCCTCCCGGGGAAGGACTGCCCGTTCCATGATCTCGCCATCACGGTTGACAACTCCATTGTGTCCTCCTCCCAGAGCGCTAAGAACCTTGGCGTGATCCTGGACAACACCCTGTCGTTCTCAACCAACATCATGGCGGTGGCCCGTTCCTGTAGGTTCATGCTCTACAACATCCGCAGAGTACGACCCTGCCTCACACAGGAAGCGGCGCAGGTCCTAATCCAGGCACTTGTCATCTCCCGTCTGGATTACTGCAACTCGCTGTTGGCTGGGCTCCCTGCCTGTGCCATTAAACCCCTACAACTCATCCAGAACGCCGCAGCCCGTCTGGTGTTCAACCTTCCCAAGTTCTCTCACGTCACCCCGCTCCTCCGCTCTCTCCACTGGCTTCCAGTTGAAGCTCGCATCCGCTACAAGACCATGGTGCTTGCCTACGGAGCTGTGAGGGGAACGGCACCGCAGTACCTCCAGGCTCTGATCAGGCCCTACACCCAAGCAAGGGCACTGCGTTCATCCACCTCTGGCCTGCTCGCCTCCCTACCATTGAGGAAGTACAGTTCCCGCTCAGCCCAGTCAAAACTGTTCGCTGCTCTGGCCCCCAATGGTGGAACAAACTCCCTCACAACGCCAGGACAGCGGAGTCAATCACCACCTTCCGGAGACACCTGAAACCCCACCTCTTCAAGGAATACCTAGGATAGGATAAGTAATCCTTCTCACCACCCCCCCCTTAATGATTTAGATGCACTATTGTAAAGTGGCTGTTCCACTGGATGTCAGAAGGTGAATTCACCAATTTGTAAGTCGCTCTGGATAAGAGCGTCTGCTAAATGACTTAAATGTAAATGACTTAAATGTCCCTGTAAACCATGTAGTCATGTCCCTGTAAACCGAAGACTAATGCTATTTTAACCATCAAGCTATTACTCGTGTGGTCAGGGTGGCCATGTGCGTAGGGAGTGGATGAAAGGATGAGTGAGGGCATGCTAAGCAGTGACTATGCTCTTGAAAAGACAAGGAAATGAACAAGAATCTGCCACGTAATCAGCTTAGTCAGGGACCTGCAGTTACACAGTGTGCTTTTGAGGGCCTTTCATTTAGAACAAGTGATACCTCAACAAGAACACTGCTGCTGGAATGAAATGGACACTGGTATAATCACGGCAGGCACAACTGTGGCAGTGGGTGAGAACAGATCTGCGTGTGTGTGTGTGTGTGTGTGTGTGTGTGTGTGTGTGTGTGTGTGTGTGTGTGTGTGTGTGTGTGTGTGTGTGTGTGTGTGTGTGTGTGTGTGTGTGCATTTGTATGTCTACCTCACTGTACGTCTGAGACCTTCAAGTCAAATCCAAGTGTATTGGTCGCGTTCACAGATTTGCAGATGTTATCACAAGTGCAGCAAAAATACTTGTGTTTCCTGCTCCAACAGTGCAGTAATACTAAGCAATGGAGAAGAAAAACTACACACATAATCCAGGAAAACAAACAAATGAAGTTATATAGGATGAGCCATGACCAGAACAAAGTATATACATACATTGACTGTACAAAATATTAGGAACACCTTCCTAATACTGAGTTGAACCCACTTTTGGCCTGAGAACAGACTCAATTCGCCTGGGCATGAAATGTAAGGTGTCGAAAGCGTTCCACAAGGATGTTGGCTATTGTTGACTCCAATGCTTCCCACAGTTGTGTCAAGTTGGCTGGATGTTCTTTGATACATACGGGAGACTGGTGAGCATGAAAAACCCCGCAGCGTTGCAGTTCTTGACACACTTTATTACTTTTCTCTGGTAAATGTCCACGTCCACATGTCTAATCAAACTGAAGTGAGTCTCTGCTTTACTCTGAGGAAGTATCTATGGACTGAGTCACTGAGTGACCCACTTACTCTCAGGAGTACACCTCCATAATGATGAGCAGCAAGTTGCATGCTAGCAGCTAATGAAAATGAAACTGTGTTATAATTTAAACTGATCTAACGGATAATCTGTAGGGATATACATCTGTAGACTGTTGTAATGAATAGTAGAACAGTGATTGAAGTCAATTGTCTCAAGGCTTAAAAATCCTTATTTTCCCTGACTCCTCTCCTTCATCTACAATGATTGAAGTGGATTTACCAAGTTACATCAAGAAGGGATCATAGCTTTAACCTGGATTCACCTGGTCAGCCTATGTCATGGAATGTTTTGTATACTCAGTGTATAAAGTGGCTGAAACAGTAGGTAAGCATTCAGAAAGTTTTCATACCCTAAAAAATGATTCCACATTTTGTTGTGTTACAGCCTGACATTTAAAATGTCAACGTGGAATTGTGTTTTTCAAAATGTTTGCAAATTAAAAATCTTCATCTGAAGTGAATTGCGTCAATAAGTATTCAACCCTTTTGTTATGGGAAACCTAAATAGGAGTAAAAATGTGTTTAACAAGTTACATAATAAGATTCATGGTCTCACTCTGTGTGCAATAATAGTGTTTAACATGATTTTTGAATGACTGCCTCACCTCTGTACCGCAAACATACAATTATCTGTAAGGTCCCTCAGTCAAGCAGTGAATTTCAAACACAGATTGAACCACAAAGACCAGTGAGGTAGATGGGTAAAAACAAAAAAACAAAACAAAAACAGGCATTGAATATCCCTTTGAGCATTTTGGAACATGTATTCCTGTATTTCGTGTTCAATAAATTAGCTTAAATGTCTAAAAACATGTTTTCACTTTGTCATTATGCGGGCTTGAGTGTAAATGGGTGCGATAAAAAAAATATTTGTAATCAATTTTGAATTCAGGCTATTACACTACTAAATGTGGAATTAGTCAAGGGGTATGAATACTTTCTGAAGGCATCGTAGAAGATGTTTCACAGTCTCTCAGGTCCAGCTGTACTGTCTCCGCATTCTAGATGGTAGCGGAGTGAACAGGCCGTAGCTCAGGTGACGAGGTCCTTGATGATCTTCTTGGCCTTCCTGTGATGGATGCTGTAGATATCCTGTATGGCAGGTAGTGTGCTCCCGGTGATGTGTTGGGCTGACCGCACCACCCTCTGGAGAGCCCTGCGGTTGCGAATGGTGCAAGTGATATGGCCCGACATCGGTGCATCTGTAGAAGTTTGTGAGGGTCTTAGGGGCCAAGACACATTTCTTCAGCCTCCTAAGGTTATAGAGGTGTTGTTATGCCTTCTTCACCACGCTTTCAGTGTGAAGGGACCATTTCAGGTATTCATTGATGTGCACGCAAGGAACTTTTGACCCTCTCCACTTCGGCCCCATTGATGTGGATGGTGGCATGCTCTCTCTGCTGTCTCCTTCACTTTGTTGACGTTGAGGGAGGGGTTATTTTCCTGGCACCACTCCGCCAGGGCTCTCACCTCCTCCCTGTAGGCTGTCTCATCGTTGATGGCAATCAGGTTTACCGCTGTTGTGTCGTCAGCAAACTTGATGATTGAGTTGGAGACGTGCATGGCCACGCAGTCAAGCATGAACATGGAGGGGCTGAGCACACATTTGACCTTTGCTTTCTTGGGTACAGAAACAATGGTGGACATGTTGAATCAAGTGGGGACAACAGACTGGGATATGGACTGAAGATGGCCGCCATTTTACGACCCCGTAACCAATTGTGCTATTTTGTATGTTTTTGTTGCGTTATTTGTAACTTATTTTGTACATAATGTTTCTGCCATCGTGTCTTATGACTGAAAGAGCTTCTTGATATCAGGGCAGCAATTACTCACCCAGTACTGGAGAAAATCTTCTTCAATGAGTCGGACGGGACAGAAAAACTGTAATATCTTGTGTTTCACAGAGTCGAGGCTGAACGACGACATGATTAACTTACATACAACTGGTATGTTTTAAGCTTTTTCGGCAGGATAGAACTGCGGCCTCTGGTAAGATAAGGGGCGGCTGCCTCTACATATTTGTAAACAGCAGCTGGTGCACCAAATCTAAGTAAGTCTCGAGGTTTTGCTCACCTGAGGAAGAGTATCTCATGATAAGCTGTAGACCACAATATTTACCAAGAGAGTTTACATCTATAGTTTTAGTAGTTGTCTATATACCACCACAGACAAATGCTGGCACTCAATTATACGGCCATAAGCAAACAGGAAAACGCTCATCCAGAGGTGGCGTTCCTAGTGGCCAGGGACGTTAATGCAGGGAAACTCAAATAAGTTTTACCTAATTTCTATCAGCATGTTATTCCCTCCGCAAGGCAATCAAACAAGCTAAGCATCAGTATAGAGACAAAGTAGAGTCGCAATTCAACAGCTCAGACACGAGAGGTATGTGGCAGGGTCTACAGTCAATCACGGACTGTAAAAGGAAAACCAGCCCCGTCGTGGACCAGGATGTCTTGCTCCCAGACAGACTAAACAACTTCTTTGCTCGCTTTGAGTTTGCTCGCTTTGAGGACAATACAGTGCCACTGACACGGCCCGCTACCAAAACCTGCGGGCTCTCCTTCACTGCAGCTGACGTGAGCAAAACATTTAAACGTGTCAACCCTCGCAAGGCTGCAGGCCCAGACGGCATCCCCAGCCGCGTCCTCAGAGCATGCGCAGACCAGCTGGCTGGTGTTGTCACGCTCGTCATAATGATTGGACCAAGGCGCAGCGTATGTAGAGTTCCACATATTTTAATTAACCGAAACTCACCAAACAAAACAAACTAGAACAAACGAAACGTGAAGCTACTGGTGTGCACACAGGCAACTATCTGTAGACAAGATCCCACAAAGCACAATGAGGAAATGGCTACCTAAATATGATCCCCAATCAGAGACAACGATAAACAGCTGTCTCTGATTGGGAACCATACCAGGCCAACATAAATCATTAATCACCTAGATGACCCACCCTAGTCACTATCACACCCCAACCAACATAGAGAATAAACAGCTGTCTATGGTCAGGGCGTGACAGGTGTGTTTACGGACATATTCAATCAATCCTTATCCCAGTCATGCTTCAAGAGGGCCACCATTGTTCCTGTTCCCAAGAAAGCTAAGGTAACTGAGCTAAATGACTACCACCCGTAGCACTCACTTCCATCATCATGAAGTGCTTTGAGAGACTAGTCAAGGACCATATCACCTCCACCCTACCTGACACCCTAGACCCACTCCAATTTGCTTACCACCCCAATAGGTCCACAGACGACGCAATCACAGTCACACTGCACACTGCCCTAACCCATCTGGACAAGAGGAATATCTAGGTGAGAATGCTGTTCATCGACTACAGCTCAGCATTTAACACAATAGTACCCTCCAAACTTGTCATCAAGCTCGAGACCCTGGGTCTCGACCCCGCCCTGTGCAACTGGGTCCTGGACTTCCTGACGGGCTGCCCCCAGGTGGTGGGGGTAGGTAACAACATCTCCATCCCGCTGATCCTCAACACTGGGGCCCCACAAGGGTGCGTTCTCAGCCCTCTCCTGTACTCCCTGATCACCCACGACTGCGTGGCCTCCAACTCAATCATCAAGTTTGCAGACGACACTACAGTGGTAGGCTTGATTACCAACAGCGACAAGACGGCCTACAGGGAGGAGGTGAGAGAACTAGAAGCACAAGCATTTCATTACACTCGGATTAACATCTGCTGAACATGTGTATGTGACAAATTAATTTGATTTGATTTTGAATTGGGGTGAAAAGTGCAACCAGAGGGACAAAACTCGAGACCACCTTTAGTCCACATACAGAGATGCGTACAAAGCTCTCCCTTGCCCTACATTTGGCAAATCTGACCATAATTCTATCCTCCTGATTCCTGCTTACAAAGTGGTCAGATGAAGCAGATGCTAAGCTACAGGACTGTTTCGCTAGCACAGACTGGAATATGTTCCGGGATCATTTCGATAACAATGAGGAGTACACCACATCAGCCACTGGCTTCATCAATAAGTGCATCAATGATTTCGTCCCCACAGTGACCGTATGTACATACCCGAACCATAAGCTATGGATTACAGGCAACATCCACACTGAGCTAAAGGGTAGAGCTGCCGCTTTCAAGGAGCGGGACTCCAATCCGGACGCCCTCCGACGAACCATCAAACAGGCAAAGCGTCAATACAGGACTAAGATCGAATCGTACTACACCGGCTTCGACACTCGTCAGATGTGGCAGTGCTTGCAAACTATTACAGACTACAAAGGGAAGCACAACCACGAGCTGCCCAGTGACACAAACCTACCAGACGAGCTACATTACTTCTATGCTCGCTTCGAGGCAAGTAACACTGAAACATGCATGAGACCACCAGCTATTCCAGATGACTCTGTGATCATGCTCTCCGAAGCGGATGTGAGTAAGACCTTTAAACAGGTCAAGATTCACAAGGCCGCAGGGCCAGATGGATTACCAGGACGTAAACTGACCAACTGGCAAGTGTCTTCACTGACATTTCCAACCTGTCCCTGACTGAGTCTGTAAAACCAACATGTTTTACGCAGACCACCATAGTCCCTGTGCCCAACACCACTAAGGTAACCTGCCTAAATGACTACAGACCTGTAGCACTCACGTCTGTAGCCATAAAGTGCTTTGAAAGGCTGGTCATGGCTCACATCAAGACCATTATTCCAGAAACCATAGACCCACTCCAATTTGCATACTGCACCAACAGATCCACAGATGATGCAATCTCTATTGCACTCAACACTGCCCTTTCCCACCTGGACAAAAGGAACACCTATGTGAGAATGATATTCATTGACTACAGCATTCAACACCATAGTGCCATCAAAGCTCATCACCAAGCTAAGGACCCTGGGACTTGACACCTTCCTCTGCAACTGGATCCTGGACTTCCTGACGGGCCGTCTCCAGGTGGTACGGGTAGACAACAACACATCCCCCACGCTGATCCTCAACATGGGGGCCCCTCAGGGGTGCGTGCTCAGTCCCCTCCTGTACTCCCTGTTCACTCATGACTGCATGGCCAGGCACGACTCCAACACCATCATCAAGTTTGCCGATGACACAACAGGGTTGATCAGGCCTGATCACCAACCGCAATGAGACAGCCTATAGGGAGGAGGTCAGAGACCTGGTCGTGTGGTGCCAGGACAACAGCCTATCCCTCAACATGATCAAGACAAAGTAGATGATTGTGGACTACAGGAAAAGGAGGACCGAGCACGTCCCCGTTGTCATCGACAGGACAGTAGTGGAACAGGTTGAGAGCTTCAAATTTCTTGGTGTCCACATCACCAACAAACTATCATGGTCCAAACACACTAAGAGAGCCGTGAAGAGGGCATGACAAAGCCTACTCCCCCTAAGGAGACTGAAAAGATTTGGCATGGGTCCTCAGATCCTCAAAAGGTTCTACAGCTGCACCATCGAGAGCATCCTGACTGGTTGCATCACTGCCTGGTATGGCAACTGTTCGGCCTCCGACCGCAAGGCACTACCGAGTGTAGTGTGTACGGCCCAGTACATTGACTGGGTCCAAGCTTCCTGCCATCCAGGACCTCTATACCAGGCGGTGTCAGAGGAAGACTGTTCTCTCTGCTACTGCACGGCAAGCGGTACCGGAGCGCCAAGTCTAGGTCCAAGAGGCTTCTAAACAGACCCATATTTTACGCTGCTGCTACTCTCTGTTTATAATCTATGCATAGTCACTTTAACTCTACCCACATGTACATATTAGCTTAATTACCCCAACTATCCAGTGCCCCTGCACATTGACTCTGTACCAGTACCCCTTGTATATAGCCTCGCTTTTTGTTTTGTTAACTTGTTAAAGCATTGTTGGTTGAGGGCTTGTAAGTAAGCATTTCACTGTAAGGTCTACCTGTTGTATTCGGCGTATGTGACAAATGCAATTTGATTTGATTTGATTTGAAGAGGTTAAATATCTCCGTAAACTTCTCTAGCCTCTTCCAATACATACATTGGGGAACGTAGCATCACTGCAAAGACCGAACAGATGGTAATTTGGTATTGTATGACTGTGAAGTCGATTGGAAACACTTCTCAGATTGAGGGATCTCTTTAACTCTTTAACTCTTTTCCAGCCTTTCTTGTTCCAGCACAAGGTCAATGACCAGTCGCAATCACAGAGTACGCACAGTTCTGCCCAGAAACCGCCCACTCTCAAACAGACACAACAAATATGAACTCCAGTAAACCAAAAGCGGAGGTGTACATTGCGAGACATCCCCCTAGATTTTGTAACACAGAGCGTCCACTCTGAAATGTCCCTGGTACTCTTGTGGACAAAATACACCACCCCCCCCCTCCAGCGATGACAGGCTTCATTAGTCCTGTACTTTTCCATTTTCCCAAAGTGCTTTCTCTCCCATCCCTCTTCATTAGAAAGCATCTCTGAGTGACATAACAGATGTCACAAATATCCTCCTCCCTCCTCCTGACCCACAGCAATGATTAAAAAAAGCTGAGAAGGGAATAGGATAGGATTTGCGCCCTCTGAGCTGGTGTGTGTGTGTTTGTGTGTGTGTGTGTTGTGCTGTGCCTGTGAGTTTGAAAAATAAGTCAACATTGAAACCACCCTGGCACATGTGTGTGTGTGTGTATGTGTGTGTGTGTGTGTTGTGCTGTGCCTGTGCGTTTCAAAAATAAGTCAAAATAGAAACAAACCTGGCACATTGTGTGTGTGTGTGTGTGTGTGTGTGTGTGTGTGTGTGTGTGTGTGTGTGTGTGTGTGTGTGTGTGTGTGTGTGTGTGTGTGTGTGTGTGTGTGTGTGTGTGTGTGTGTGTGTGTGTGTGTGTGTGTGTGTGTGTGTGTGTTGTGCTGTGCCTGCGCGTTTGAAAAATAAGTCAAAATAGAAACCACCCTGGCGAATGTGTGTGTGTGTGTGTGTGTGTGTGTGTGTGTGTGTGTGTGTGTGTGTGTGTGTGTGTGTGTGTGTGTGTGTGTGTGTGTGTGTGTGTGCGCGCGCGCGCGTGTGGGTGTGTGTGTGTGTGCAGAAGAGTATGACAGATATCCTCTCTCTCTCACACACACATTCCCCAGCATAACTGAGTTGTGAGTTGACATGAACATCTCTAATATATTTGAGTTTTCCTCTCCTGGAAAGTAACAAAGTGAGCTACCACAGTACGTCATTATTATGGTGTACTGGAGGATGAAGATGTCTCTGAGGCCTGATCTAACATCATTTATGCGTCTTCCAGATGGCCAGAGTATGTAGATACATTTTGTAAACTGATCCTACATGTGCCGTTATGGGAAACCTGTACTTTAAAATATCCGAGACAGAACCGCAGATTCATCCTTGGTCCCCGTTGAGCGCATTACAAAACCTGAGTGCTTTATTAGGGCTGTTGCAGTGAGTAGCCCAGACAAAGAGCAGTGTTTTATAAATGGTGGCACACCCATCTATGGCAAACAAATGTTCCATTCATTCCCTCAGTCAGTGTATGTCCTCCAACAATAGACTTGTACCGCCAGTCCACCTATGAGATTCAACAGTTGGCAGACATTTTAGAGAAGTAGAGTCTACAATGGTACTCCCTGCTGGTTTATGCCCACTGATGGTGGGAAAGGTAAAGTTGAATCACAGAGGGCCAAGCAATTACGATCAATGTTTAATCTAAGATACACACATGTACGTACTTCACTTGTATAACTTGGCTGGAATGGTGATGTTACTTCATACAATGTACTTTCTCTCTAAGTTATTGAGACGCAGCAATCTGTTCTCTAAGCCTTTAATAAAGAGACTTATTGGTGTCTTTAGGTCCATTTTGAATTGGCAGAGATAACAGGAATCTTGTTTCACCCAGATGAAATCATGGATCTCTGCCAAATGACCAGCCGTTTCTCCACCCTTTCTCAATTTCCTTGAAATAGTGTGTTATGAAAGTAGTAGGGTGAGGGCAGCAAGGGTAACCTAGCAACAAGACAGACAGACTGTCCTAAGGACTTAGTGGTGTCATCTAGAGGCTACTGACCAATGGTGAGAGTGGGGAGAAATTAAGAGAAAAAGAGAGAGAAAAGAGGGTGAGAGAGGGAGGAGCAGAGGTGGATTGGCCATCTGGCAATTCTGGAAAATGCCAGATGGGCTGAATCATTTTTTATTTGGGTGGGCTGGTCGAAATTGTCACATATCCAAATATATATGTTTTATATAAAAATAAAACAATGAAAAAGGTGACACGACCGGTATTTCTCTGTTATGCTCATCTGTAGGGTAGGTGTTGATTCAGGGGAACACATATGACAAGCACTAATTTGCAATATAGCCTAAATTGTTAGCTTGGATTTTATAACATATAAGGCTCAAAGGGCAATTCCACCACTTTTCAACCTCATATCATCATCACCAGCACTAAACCAGTGCACCATATGTGAAAACAGTGTGTTGCTGTCATGCATAGGTGTAATAGGTGGCAGGGAAGTCAGGCGCAGGAGAGTCAAACTGAGTGTAAAATGGAGTCTTTTAATAAAGTTCCACGAGTATGCTCCATAACAATAAATGTACAAACAAACCAAACATGGGTACGAGGACCCGACGCGCACCTATGCAACAATCATACTATACTGACAATAAAACAATCTCTGACAAAGACATGAGGGGAAACAGAGGGTTAAATATACAACAGGTAATGAATGGGATTGAAAACAGGTGTGTGGGAAGACAAGACAAAACCAATGGAAAATGAAAAAAGGATCAATGATGGCTAGAAGACCGGTGACGTCGAACGCCGAGCACCGCCCGAACAAGGAGAGGCAATGACTTCGGCAGAAGTCGTGACAGTTGCTATGATCTGTTGTTAAAAAGATAAGGATAAAGGTCCTAAAAAATGCAGGGTAGGATTAAAAGTTTTTTTTTTAATGTAATTTTCAAAACCTGCAACGAGTTTCTCGCCAGAGGGAGGGTATTTTCTTGCTCCCCATGTCATTTAAAAAAATGTCATCAGGTAGAACTTTTTAACTTTATACATTTTTCTACAAAACATAGAATTGTACCATTTAGACATATGTTGACACTGGTATTGTGCTGGAGATAATGAAAATGGGGTTGAAAAGTGTTTTCAATTGCCTTTTAAGTAGACAGACAGACAGACAGACAGACAGACAGACAGACAGACAGACAGACAGACAGACAGACAGACAGACAGACAGACAGACAGACAGACAGACAGACAGACAGACAGACAGACAGACAGACAGACTAGTTCAAAAAGTTACTGGTACAGAAATTGTTGAGAAACTCTATACTGTATTGCCAATGTTATTGTGTCAGTACTTCTACCTGTGTCTCAGTACAGCTAGAAAAAGGGGTTCCAAAAGGGTTCTTCAGTTGTCCCCAGAACCAGTTTTGTTTTCAAGTAGAATCCTTTTGAGGTGAGTTGGTAGCATGCACATTGATGTGGATAAAATTCCACGGTCGAATTCTTGTCCCAGTCTGCCCCTGGAGAGGAGAGAGATGGGGAAGAGAGAGCTCTATAAAGCAAAGGAGACAGAGGGAGAAAGAGAGAGAGAGAGAGCAGAGAAAGAGAGTGCCCTCTCCTCCATGTCCTTTGACAACTCCCAGGCTGCCGCCTCAGACAGCTTGGCATAAGTAGCGGGGTGGCCGGCCGGCCTCCCATTTCATAAACACTCTGTAAAAGTGTAAATTGGTGCTAATGGGCGACTGTCTGGTTTTTTTAAAGATTGTTGCATGCAACAACTAGAACTTTACAGTGCCTACAGCCCAATTTTCTCAGCGAGTGAAAAGTTAGAGTGAAATTGGTGCCACGGCTAAGGGTGGGGTCAAGGCCGAAAACGTTGTTTCTTCACAGGCTTTCAAAAACAAGACCACAAACATTTTAAATATGACTTGTGACTCAAAATGAAAGGATTTTCTGACTCTAGAGTATTGTGTAAACCCATAACGCATAGGAATCAAATTACTTTACAATGTTTTTTTATGCTATGGGCTGATATTATGTAACATATTGCTTCCTGGTCTGTATTTTAACAGTCTCCATTTTCTTATGAACCAGACACTGAAGCCCCTTGATAGATATGATGACGACAGTAGGGAATCAAGTAATTTAAGCAACGAGATTACTTTGCTCATCCACTATTACATTACCCTCCCTGAAACCACCAGTGAATCAAATGTGAATTACACTCAAATTCTGCCAGTATACTTGCTGTAAAATAACGAACAACTTCAAGGTGTTTTTCAAAGGAACAACTGGGAATGTGTTGTTGAATGCACACTAATCTCTAGATTAGAGTCACGCCAGTCAAGAAAAAGTAGATACTCATCTATTTTGAAAAGAATCAAACATATCTTATTGACTGTCATAATATGGTTCTGCTATGCATAATGATGAACAGAAATGGGCTTGAAAGTATGGAGTGGTAGATACTGAGTGTACAAAACATTAGGAACGCCTTCATAATATTGAGTCGCACCCCCCTTTGCCCCTAGAACAGCCTTAATTAGTCGGGGCATGGACTACAAGGTGTCAAAAGCATTCCACAGGGATGTTGGCCATTGTTGACTTCAATGCTTCCCACAGTTGTGTCAAGTTGGCTGGATGTCCTTTGGGTGGTCGACCATTCTTGACACACATGGAAAACTGTTGAGTGTGAAAAACCCAGCAGCGTTGCAGTTCTTGACACACTCAAACCAGTGGGCCTGGCACCTACTACCATACCATGTTCCAAAGCACGTAAATCTTTTGTCTTGCCCATTCACCATCTGAATGGCACACATACACAATCCATGTCTCAATTATCTCAGGGCTTAAAAAATATTTATTTAACCTGTCTCCTTCCTCCCCTTCATCTCACTGACTGAAGTGGATTTAACAAGTGACGTCAATAAGGGATCATAGCTTTAACCTGGATTCACCTGGTCAGTCTATGTCATGGTGTCACGCCCTGACCGTAGATTGCTTTGTATGTTTCTACTTTTTGTTTGGTCAGGGTGTGATGTAGGTGGGCATTCTATGTTTGTATGTCTAGGTTTTGTATTTCTATGTTTTGGCCGGGTATGGTTCTCAATCAGGGACAGCTGTCTTTCGTTATCTCTGATTGAGAACCATACTTAAAGCAGGTAGCCTGTTTTCCCACTGTTAGTTGTGGGTGGTTATTTTCTGTTTAGTGTTTTTTGCACCTGTTAGAACTGTTTCGGCTATTCTTTTTGTTATTTTGTATTCATTGTTCAGTCAGCATAAATAATATGAACGCGTACCACGCTGCACCTTGGTCTTCACCTTCTTCTAATGAGTGCTGTTACACACGGAAGGAGCATGTTTTGTGCATTCGGGGTCTATGGATTGGTATATACAATTCCTTACGTATTTATTTGGGACGCTAAAACATTAAAATGCGTCTCTATACACAAGCGTTTTGGACTTCATATGAAGCGACGGCACAAAAGGTCACCTTTTATTTGAAGGTTTTTTCATACATATCTGTTTTACTGTTTAGAAATGAAAGCACTGTGTATCAGTCCCCACATTTGAAGGTGTCATAAGTATGTGGGCAAGTTCACCATGTGTATTAAAGTGGTCAAAGGTTTAGTGTATGATCCCATATTCCTAGCATACAATGACAACATTAAGCTTGTGACTCAGACGTATTAGATGCATCTGCATTTGTTTTGGTTGTGTTCCAGATTATGTTGTGCCCAATAGAAATGAACAGTAAATCATTTATTGTGTCATTTTTAGTCACTTTTATTGTAAATAAGAATCGAATATGTTTCTGAACACCTCTACATTAATTTGGATGCTACCATGGTTCCGGATAATAATGAATTAATCGTGAATAATGATGAGTGACAAAGTTACAGAGGCACAACTATCATACTCCCAAAGATATGCTAACCTGTCATAATACCCACAAAACCTAACTGTCAAACAGGGAAATGGTTCCAATCGTTTTCCACCATTCATTTTTCCCATAGGGGTTTTAAAACCCCATAATAAGAGCTGTGTTTTGTATTGGCTACGGTCGTGATGTTTTGATAACCATGGAAATCTCTTTCGGATAAGGAGACTTTTATCAATATATTCGGCTCCATTTACGCTCAGATTTGAAAAGGCTAATTAGCATCAAAGTAGACATCATACAAGACTACAAATCCCTGCAAGCTCCTGCACGTCATCTCGAGCTGACACCTTTGCTAACGGGTATTGTGTCAATTTAAAACTCGCACGAGACAGCAGAGAATTGTCCATTTAATGGAAATGTAGAGAAATGTACCCAATTTATTCATTCCTACATTTAGCTAACATTAGATAGTTAATCGAGAGATTCTTACTTTTGCTTCGATTCGTCAGTGTCGTCCATATCATCATGGCATTTGTAGTTCTTTATGATAGCCACATTAGCAGCTAATTAGCATTTCATTTTTAGGGGGTAAATACAGGAAAATATATTGATAAAAGTCACCTTATCCTGGAGAAATTTCCACAGTTACCAAAACGTTACGCCAGCGTAGGCCTACACATTTACATTACATTTAAGTCATTTAGCAGACGCTCTTATCCAGAGCGACTTACAAATTGGTGAATTCACCTTCTGACATCCAGTGGAACAGCCACTTTACAATAGTGCATCTAAATCATGAAGGGGGGGGGGGTGAAGGATTACTTATCCTATCCTAGGTATTCCTTGAAGAGGTGGGGTTTCAGGTGTCTCCGGAAGGTGGTGATTGACTCCGCTGTCCTGGCGTCGTGAGGGAGTTTGTTCCACCATTGGGGGGCCAGAGCAGCGAACAGTTTTGACTGGGCTGAGCGGGAACTGTACTTCCTCAGTGGTAGGGAGGCGAGCAGGCCAGAGGTGGATGAACGCAGTGCCCTTGCTTGGGTGTAGGGCCTGATCAGAGCCTGGAGGTACTGCGGTGCCGTTCCCCTCACAGCTCCGTAGGCAAGCACCATGGTCTTGTAGCGGATGCGAGCTTCAACTGGAAGCCAGTGGAGAGAGCGGAGGAGCGGGGTGACGTGAGAGAACTTGGGAAGGTTGAACACCAGACGGGCTGCGGCGTTCTGGATGAGTTGTAGGGGTTTAATGGCACAGGCAGGGAGCCCAGCCAACAGCGAGTTGCAGTAATCCAGACGGGAGATGACAAGTGCCTGGATTAGGACCTGCGCCGCTTTCTGTGTGAGGCAGGGTCGTACTCTGCGGATGTTGTAGAGCATGAACCTACAGGAACGGGCCACCGCCATGATGTTGGTTGAGAACGACAGGGTGTTGTCCAGGATCACGCCAAGGTTCTTAGCGCTCTGGGAGGAGGACACAATGGAGTTGTCAACCGTGATGGCGAGATCATGGAACGGGCAGTCCTTCCCCGGGAGGAAGAGCAGCTCCGTCTTGCCGAGGTTCAGCTTGAGGTGGTGATCCGTCATCCACACTGATATGTCTGCCAGACATGCAGAGATGCGATTCGCCACCTGGTCATCAGAAGGGGGAAAGGAGAAGATTAATTGTGTGTCGTCTGCATAGCAATGATAGGAGAGACCATGTGAGGTTATGACAGAGCCAAGTGACTTGGTGTATAGCGAGAATAGGAGAGGGCCTAGAACAGAGCCCTGGGGGACACCAGTGGTGAGAGCGCGTGGCGAGGAGACAGATTCTCGCCACGCCACCTGGTAGGAGCGACCTGTCAGGTAGGACGCAATCCAAGCGTGGGCCGCGCCGGAGATGCCCAACTCGGAGAGGGTGGAGAGGAGGATCTGATGGTTCACAGTATCGAAGGCAGCCGATAGGTCTAGAAGGATGAGAGCAGAGGAGAGAGAGTTAGCTTTAGCAGTGCGGAGCGCCTCCGTGATACAGAGAAGAGCAGTCTCAGTTGAATGACTAGTCTTGAAACCTGACTGATTTGGATCAAGAAGGTCATTCTGAGAGAGATAGCGGGAGAGCTGGCCAAGGACGGCACGTTCAAGAGTTTTGGAGAGAAAAGAAAGAAGGGATACTGGTCTGTAGTTGTTGACATCGGAGGGATCGAGTGTAGGTTTTTTCAGAAGGGGTGCAACTCTCGCTCTCTTGAAGACGGAAGGGACGTAGCCAGCGGTCAGGGATGAGTTGATGAGCGAGGTGAGGTAAGGGAGAAGGTCTCCGGAAATGGTCTGGAGAAGAGAGGAGGGGATAGGGTCAAGCGGGCAGGTTGTTGGGCGGCCGGCCGTCACAAGAAGCGAGATTTCATCTGGAGAGAGAGGGGAGAAAGAGGTCAGAGCACAGGGTAGGGCAGTGTGAGCAGAACCAGCGGTGTCGTTTGACTTAGCAAACGAGGATCGGATGTCGTCGACCTTCTTTTCAAAATGGTTGACGAAGTCATCTGCAGAGAGGGAGGAGGGGGGGGGAGGGGGAGGAGGATTCAGGAGGGAGGAGAAGGTGGCAAAGAGCTTCCTAGGGTTAGAGGCAGATGCTTGGAATTTAGAGTGGTAGAAAGTGGCTTTAGCAGCAGAGACAGAGGAGGAAAATGTAGAGAGGAGGGAGTGAAAGGATGCCAGGTCCGCAGGAGGCGAGTTTTCCTCCATTTCCGCTCAGCTGCCCGGAGCTCTACACAAAACACAGCCCTGATTTGAAGTGTTTCTGAAATCCTCTATGGGAAAAATGAATGGTGGAAAAACGATTGGAACTATTTCCCTGTTTGCCTGCTAGGTTTTATGGGTATTGTCACTCATACTGCAAAAAGATTAACACAAACATACATTTCTCTTGAGTCAAATCTGACAGAACAGAAAGAGTCTTAAAAATCCAGTGATTGCAGTCACTAAATCATGATGATCAAAATTGGAAATACAACTTTCAAAAGGTGCATAATTATGGGAAATTACTCTTCTTTTATGCATATTTGACCGAACTTCATACACATCAAATCCAATAATATTGCTGAAATAAGGAAAGGTGAATACAGTGGAGGAACATAACTGATACGAATGCATAGACCTCAATCCACACCAAAGCAAAGCTCTACAATGGAAGGTCACAATGTTAGAGATGATGACTCATGAGTAATCCAAAGTTACTTAGAAGTAGCTCCACTTCATTCTCTGCATCTCTGCATGTCTGCAATGTTGTGAATCATACAAAAATCATACAAATGAAAGAGTCCTTGTTGCCTAGATCTTATCCTATATTGTACCTGTATTTTTTAGTTATTATGGATCCCCATTAGCTGCTTCCAAGGCAGCATCTACTCTTCCTGAGGGGGAAAAACATTAAGGCACTTACATTACACATAAAACAAAATATAAAACATCATATAACATTGTTACACCACTACATATCTACAACACAAAATGTACAATAGCACCATCCAACAATATCACAATGTACGTGTGTGCAGAGTGCGTGTGCTAGCCGCCGTGTATGCGCGTGTGTGTGTGTGTGTGTGTGTGTGTGTGTGTGTGTGTGTGTGTGTGTGTGTGTGTGTGTGTGTGTGTGTGTGTGTGTGTGTGTGTGTGTGTGTGTGTGTGTGTGTGTGTGTGTGTGTGTGTGTGTGTGTGTGTGTGAAATTGTTAACACCATTCACTATTTTGTGCAGTAGTATTTGAAACAGTGAACACATATGCAACTTTTTTCTCTCCTGATGAGAACAACGTTTTGATATTCTGTGAACAAAACACTTTTAATGAATTTTGTATTCATTGATGATCTTGTATTTACAGTTTTGCAAAAGTGGGTCTAAAATATGCAATCCAGGAACAAAGGCAAGGAAACGATCAGATATTCTGCAAATGTATTTAAGCATTTGATCATTATAGATTTGTAATACTGTAGGTAAGTTTAACCACATTTGCAAAAAGTGCTTGTATGTTATTGAGAAAAACTTTAAGTGTTCAGAAACATAAAAGGGACTCCAAAATGAAGCAATATATTATTACCATTATTTGTATTTATTTATTTGATTTTACACATACAAACGACAACATCACACAAACATCAACTACATCACACCTGCCCAGACCCACATGCTCACACCCCCAGCTCCAGCACCCGCATCACTCTCTGGCACATTGTGTTAACGATGGAGGATTGGTTGATTTCCAGTTAAGTATAATATTTTTCCAAGATGATTGACGAGAAAAGTATCGTCCAACCCATCGGGTGTCTCACTGCACCTTCATATGCCATGTCTTGAAATATGCAGCCAGACGGATTAGGTAAATTTACATTGTAATACTTCCGATAATTCAATTTTCTAACTCCGCCCATGACCGCACAGGACTCTGCCGTTGAATGTGTGAGTTTTGTCTCTTGTATAATAAATGATATACATTAGTCTATATTGTGTACATTTTTGTTAACTGTAATTGTGTTAGTTATGTTCCATCTTGTGCCAATATCAGTTATTTTTATGTCTTGGTTCCAAAATTGTATATTTGTTTCTAAAGAGATTGTCAGTTGGATATCTGCAAGGTTACGTATAGCTTATCTATCATATGAATACCCTTTTCTGACTCAAATAGGATTCCCACAAGATTTCTCTGATGTCCAAAGAATTCCAAATCAATATTTCGTGACATAAAACTTTTAAGCTGCATGTATTTGGAAATATCTACATTGGTCAATCCAAAATGTATTTTTAACCCTGTAATGGAAATACATGTATTTCTTATTACCAAGTCATTTAGGGGTTATATGCCTTTAGTTTTTCTTGTGGACCAATTTATCTGTGAATTCTGAAAAGCTGTTCAAGGATTGTTCCTTATGATTGTTTTTAGCCAGTGATAATGGTTCTTGTAGAATTCTGTACATTTCATTTTCTTCCATGTTTTTAAAATATTCTTATCTATGAAGTTGTTAATGTTCTTAGCTTTATCCTTTGAAAATAGACGCATGAAAAATTTCTGTGGATGAGCACGTGCATCTTGAATATATACCCATTGTTCCTCTTTAGAGCATTTACCTATATGTAGCAACTAAAAGCCTTGTGGGTGGCGAGTTGATACAATTCCAAGGTTAAAACCATCCGAAAGGTTAAAACCACACTCAGACTTAGGAAGATGTAAAACGTTCCTTTGAGTTTTATTTGCCCATATAAAGTCTGCTATGATCAAGTATACTTTTTAAAGAATGTCTTCAGTGGGGTAATTGGTATTACCGAGAATAAATAAAAAAACTTTAGTAGCCATGCCATTCCAAATAAGTTTATTCTACCTCTTATATTTATGGGAAGATTGTTCCAGATGCACTATGCACCTGGTTGCTAAAATTCGAATAATTCGCCTAATTTCAGTTTATGTGACAAAACAAGTAAATATAGTGTAAACAATCATCGTAGTATCTAAACCGCGAAAATATTGTATTTTCTGCTTTCAACCGAAAGTCAAAGACCCAAAAACGAGACTTAAGAACAGCAATCATAGAAATAGTGCACATAGAACAGATCTACCGCTTCTTAGACTTGGTTTCAATGAGAATGACAGATTTATAACATACATTTCTACGTGAGTTTGGTCGGGTCACCCAAAAAAGTTACATATTGCAGCTTTATTAGGTCATAGCATAAAGTTATCTTTATATATTTTGTTTGTTGTCATGTATTAAGCATCCTAAGTGTTTGATGTTTTTTGTGGTCCCCTTAATGGATTGCTGTAGATCATGAGATATTATTGTTCTGCAAGCGTTTCAATTGCCAATGCAAACAGGAGAGGAGAGAGAGGACATCCCTGTCTTGTGCCCCTTTGTAAAACAATTTCCTTCAATAATGTATTGTTTGTGTATATTATTGCTTTAGGACATTTATATAATATTTTTTATAATGTATTATTTCAGCTGTAAAGTTGAAAGCTTCCAAAGTTTGAAAAGAAAAAACCATTCAAGACAGTCAAAAGTATTTTGGCATCAACAGTCATTATTGATAAATCTATATCTTGTTTTTTTAGCATAGTTTCTTACAGTTTAGCATATTTTCTTACAATTGTTAACACACGTTTGCTGAAACTACATCTTAGGTATTCATAACTCTAAAAACAAAACACAAAACCATTAGCCAATTTCCGCAAACCCCACAGACAACTTGTAATATAAAACACAGCAGTCAAAATCATATACAGTGGGGAGAACAAGTATTTGATACACTGACGATTTTGCAGGTTTTCCTACGTACAACGCATGTAGAGGTCTGTATTTTTTTATCATAGGTACACATAAACTGTGAGAGACGGAATCTAAGACAAAAATCCAGAAAATCACATTGTATGATTTTTTAGTAATTCATTTGCATTTTATTGCATGACAAGTATTTGATCACCTACCAACCAGTAAGAATTCCGGCTCTCACAGAGAGTTAGTTTTTCTTTAAGAAGCCCTCCTGTTCTCCACTCATTACCTGTATTAACTGCACCTGTTTGAACTCATTACCTGTATAAAAGATACCTGTCCACACACTGAATCAAACAGACTCCAACCTCTCCACAATGGCCAAGACTAAAGAGCTGTGTAAGGACATCAGGGATAAAATTGTAGACCTGCACAAGGCTGGGATGGGCTACAGGACAATAGGCAAGCAGCTTGGTGAGAAGGCAACAACTGTTGGCGCAATTATTAGAAAATGGACGAAGTTCAAGATGATGGTCAATCATCCTCGGTCTGGGGCTCAATGCAAGATCTTACCTCGTGGGGCATCAATGATAATGAGGAAGGTGTGGGATCAGCCCAGAACTACACGGCAGGACCTGGTCAATGACCTGAAGAGAGCTGGGACAACAGTCTCAAAGGAAACCATTAGTAACACACTACGCCGTCATGGATTAAAATGCTGCGGCGCACGCAAGATCCCCCTGCTCAAGCCAGCGCATGTTCAGGCCCGTCTGAAGTTTGCCAATGACCATCTGGATGATCCAGAGGAGGAATGGGAGAAGTTCATGTGGTCTAATGAGACAAACATAGAGCTTTTTGGTCTAAACTCCACTCACCGTCTTTGGAGGAATAAGAAGGATGAGTACAACCCCAAAAACACCATCCTAACCATGAAGCATGGTGGTGGAAACATCATTCTTTGGGGATGCTTTTCTGCAAAGTGGACAGGACGACTGCACCGTATTGAGGGGAGGATGGATGGGGTCATGTATCGCGAGATCTTGGCCAACAACCACCTTCCCTCAGTTAAAGCATTGAAGATGGGTCGTGGCTGGGTCTTCCAGCATGACAACGACCCGAAACACACAGCCAGGGCAACTAAGGAGTGGCTCCGTAAGAAGCATCTCAAGGTCCTGAAGTGGCCTAGCCAGTCTCCAGACCTGAAGCCAATAGAAAATCTTTGGAGGGAGCTGAAAGTCCGTATTGCCCAGCGACAGCCCCGAAACATGAAGGATCTGGAGAAGGTCTGTATGGAGGAGTGGGCCAAAATCCCTGCTGCAGTGTGTGCAAACCTGGTCAAGAACTACAGGAAACGTATGATCTCTGTAATTGCAAACAAAGGTTTTTGTACCAAATTTTAAGTTCTGCTTTTCTGATGTATCAAATACTTGCGTCATGCAATAAAAATGCAAATTAATTACTTAAAAATCATACAATGGGATTTTCTGGATTTTTGTTTTAGATTCCGTCTCTCACAGTTGAAGTGTACCTATGATAGAAATTACAGACCTCTATATGCTTTCTAAGTAGGAAAACCTGCAAAATCGGCAGTGTATCAAATACTTGTTCTCCCCACTGTCCTCCCTGCTCAAAATGGAATTCTGCACACAAATGAGACACACACACACACATCAAATGAATGTAATTTAGTGACAACCGAGATCACACTAACGTAACATACCCTATTTGAGTGCAGACTAAGATTTTTTTTTTAAACTTTATACTGTTTGTGTTTACTCAAACGAGAAAGGAACACACATGCAAACATTTTCGTTTATATATCTCGACATGACAAATAAATACATTTTGCATATACAAAGGAAGAAAAATAGGCCTATTTGTACTACTACTCTTTGTAGATCAATTGTACGGAATAAATAAATAAACGTTTAAAACATAGTAACATCTAAATCATGTCAAGAAACAAATAATCCATTGCAAAAATAAAATCAGTCATGTCTCTTGTTTTGGTCCGGCCACAGATTTTCATCAACATCACAGGCGATATTCTCCTTGGCCAGACAGAGGGGGAAATATCTTCTGGCATGACGCCTCCACCCCTGACAGAACTCTGTTGAAATGTCACCACAGGCCTCCTCCATTGCCTGGAGAAGGGCCATACGTTCATTGTGTTTGCGATCATACACCTTCCACCACCATGCTGAAAACAACTCCTCAGTGGAGTTGAGAAATGGGGAATGTGGTGAGAGATAAAGAATTGTAAACCTGGGATGGTCATGGAAGGAGTTGTGGACCTGAGCAGCCCAAAGAAAACTCACGTTGTCCCAAATCAGAACATACATTTGCTGTTCAGGATCACCTGGCCCTCTCTGCTCTGGCTGAAAAGATTGTCATGTAATGTGTTCAGGAAATGAAGGATTTGGGCAGTGTTTTATGGTTCAAGGGTGGCATGGCAGTGGATTACCCCATTGTGGCTCATTGCTGTGCATATGACGACATTTGCCCCGCGCTGGTCAGGTACCTCAATGAGGGCGCGTTGACCAAGGATGTTCCTTCCTCTCCTGCTTGTCTTCTTTAAATTGAACGCAGCCTCATCTGTGAATATGAGTTCTTTGGGGATGGGACTTGCATCCACCTCTGTGATTCTCTGAAATGACAGTAAATACTGTAATTGCTGTATAGTAAAGTTCAGTGGCAACACCAATGAGTCTCTGTTTCAAGAGTGTAATACTAGTACATTACTTACTTGCACACATTCGTACCGTTTATCCTTCACTCTTTGGGAATTCCTTTCAAACGGGACTCTGTAGATTTGCTTCATCCAAAGATGGTGTTTCTTAAGGATGGTTGATAAGCTCACTCTGATGTTATGGAAGATGGCAGGGTTTTCAATAATCTGTTGCTGGATTTCTCACAGTCTTGTGGCATTATTTTCAACTACTATTTACACAATGGCAGCCTCCTGTTGGTCTGTAAATAGACGTGTCTTTCAGTTCTACAAAAACAAAATTGCATACAGTACAGTAAACACTGCAGTAATACAGTATACAAGATAAACATGTTACAAAGTAGTATAGCTTCCAATTTCACACATACAGTAATACATGAAACATTTACTTTGTTTCCCCTTACAGTATGTATTGGAATCTACAGTCTTTACTGTGCTTTATGTTGTACTACTGTCAAGTAGTACAGATTGGGCTGCTCTCTCTCTGCCCAGCCTCTCTCAAGGTCAAAACATGGTTTGACCACATGGACCACCACAGTTGCCCGAATGTCATCAGATATTACTCTCCTTGTTCTTGTTCTTGGTCCTCCTCCACCTCCTCCTCCACCACCACCACCTCCACCCCCACCCCCACCTCCACCTCCACCACCTCCACCTCCTCCTCCACCACCTCCACCCCCACCACCACCTCCACCCCCACCTCCACCTCCTCCTCCACCTCCACCACCACCCCCACCTCCTCCTCCACCACCTCCACCTCCACCTCTACCTCTCTCTCTGCCAAGTTTGCTTCCATTGTTCTCCAAACACAGGAGTACTCACCTGTGGCCTTTTTATCCATTCCAAAGGTTGCAAAGTGAACATTTACACAATTTGTGTTTGCCCATGTGAAGAGTGAAAGTGACCAATTGGTAATTGAGCTTAGCTTGTTGAACCATGCTGCTTTTCATTTGCACACAAGATATTTTAGTTTTGAAGGTCGTGCCAAAGGTAGAGAATTGTGTTGTGTTTTGCCAAATGTTTTTTTAAAGAATTGCAATCTGAGTGTAAAGCAAAACATGTGCCAGTAGTATTGCAGATTTGGTGTATGGTTCTGCTAAAGGAGTTATAGGTTTGGGTCATTGTGCCTCAAGTTTTGTGTGTAAACAATTGGGAAAAACTGTAAACTGAAACATGTTCTTGTACAGTGGCAATTTGGAATTACCTGGATTTCTACATACACTTTAAATAACATTTGATCTGATCTTCATCTAAATCACAACAATAGACAAGCTCAGTGTGCTTAAACTAACAACACACATATTATTGTATTGTTCTTTTCTATATTGAATACATCATTTAAACATTCACAGTGTAGGTTGGAACAAGTATGTGAACCCCTGGGCTAATGACTTCTCCAAAAGCTAATTGGAGTCAGTTGTCAACTAACCTGGAGTCGAATCAACGAGGTGAGATTGGAGATTTTGGTGAGAGCTGCCCTTCCCCATAAAAAAACACTCACAAAAATGTGAGTTTGCTTTCCACAAGAAGCATTGCCTAATGTGAACCATGCCACGAACAAAGGAAATCTCAGAAGACCTACGATTAAGAATGGTTGACTAGCATAAAGCTGGAAAGGGTTAGAAAAGTATCTCTAAAAGTCAGTCCGGTAAGTAAATGGAGAAATTTCAGCGCTGTTGCTACTCTCCCTAGGAGAGACTTCCACCGAACTCGTTTCCTCTCCTTGTCCGGGCGGTGTTCGGCGGTCGGCGTCACCGGTCTTCTAGCCATCGTGGATCCACTTTTCATTTTCCATTTGTTTTGTCTTGTTTTCCTACACACCTGGTTTCCATTTCCTTCATTAAGTGTTGTGTATTTAACCCTCTGTTCCCCCCATGTCCTTGTGTGGAATTGTTTGTTTGTAAGTGCTTGTGCACCATGTTACTGGTGAGCGTCAGGTTCTGTACCCATGTAGGTTCTTTTTTTATTACCGTTGGTTTTGAAATTAAACTGCTCCGGCTATTACATATTTCTACTCTCCTGCGTCTGACTTCACTGCCACCAGTTCCGCAAGCCGTCCTGAAAGATGACTTCAAGAGCACAGCGCAGAATGCTCAATGTTAAGAAGAATCTTAGAATGTCAGCTAAAGACTTACAGAAATCTCTGGAAGATGCTAACGTCTCTGTTGACGAGTCTACAATATGTAAAACACTAAACAAGAATGGTGTTCATGGGAGGACACCACGGAAGAAGCCACTGCTGCCCAGAAAAAACATTGCTGCATGCCTGAAGTTCGCAAAAGACCACCTGGATGTTCAGCAGCACTACTGACAAAAGATTCTGTGGACAGATGAAACTAAAGTTGTGTGTGTGTGTGTGTGTGTGTGTGTGTGTGTGTGTGTGTGTGTGTGTGTGTGTGTGTGTGTGTGTGTGTGTGTGTGTGTGTGTGTGTGTGTGTGTGCACATGGGTGAAAGAGAGAGCTCATGCAAGAGAGAGAGATCATGCGAGAGAGAGAGAGACACAGAGAGAGAGAGACACACAGAGAGAGAGAGACAGAGAGAGAGAGACACACAGAGAGAGAGAGACAGAGAGAGAGACACACACAGAGAGAGACACAGCGAGAGACAGAGAGAGAGAGAGAAAGAGAGAGAGAGAGAGCGAGAGACAGAGAGAGAGAAACAGAGAGAGAGACACAGATAGAGAGAGACAGATAGAGAGAGAGACACAGATAGAGAGAGAGAGAGAGAGAGAGAAAGAGACAGAGAGAGATGGAGAGAGACACAGAGAGAGAGAGACAGAGAGAGAAAGAGAGAGAGAGACAGAGACAGAGAGAGATAGAGAGAGACACACACACACAGAGACTGAGAGAGAGAGAGTTTGAGTTTTAAATACTCTTTATTGGGTCTGGGGGCCCACCACACAATAAATACTCATACAAAAACACAGTTACACATCAATTAAAAACACAACTCCAATTCCTCCTCCACAGTAACTACACACGACAGCCTCTGTATACCCCATATACTCAAAAACAGATCGATATTGTTGACAAGTTTATAATAGGCAAACTCAACCCTTAGTCTCGCTGCCAACATTCCCTCCAGCATTCCCACCACATCCACAGACCCCTGTCCCCGAATGCTGTTCTTTCGGGTCTTCCATATCACTAATTTTGCTGCCCCTAACACAAAATTAAGCAACACAACTACACCCTTTTGACTGAATCTGTACTTTGGCCCAAATATATACAGTTGGGAAGAGAAAGCCTCTCCCAACTTTGAGAACCAATCAGTGATCAGTTCAATCATCCCAACCAACCTGGGACACAGTAAAAACAGAGATTGCCAGAGATTCAGACTCAGCACAGAATGGACACCCCTCCCCAACAGTAGGATCCAGGTGTACCAGATGCATGTTGGTGGCTATAGCTCCATGTATTATCCTCCATTGGAGGTCAGCTGTCCTCTTATCAATAGGCAGTTTATATAATGATCGTCAACAGCCTTTTGGAGAGGCACCTGGACCAAGCACATCCGCCCAACTCGTCGATTTTACCCCTTCCAGGGAAGAGGCATGGGACACCTTTACACATATTCTGTACATGGCCTTCTTTCCCACCTCCTTGAACTCCCCCAGCTCCGGGATATCGAAGGAAATCAGCATCCCCACGTCCTCTTCAAATGTCCCCATCGCAGCTCTAACAATCAGTGCAGGGAACACATAATCCAGAACCTCCTTCCACCGATCAGAATTGAAAGTGTCAGTCACATACTGCAGATGAAGCCCTGGCAAGGAGTCACAGATCTCAGCGACGACCTTCCTCAGTAGGCGAGATGATCGGATCCCCGCTCTTTCTCCCAGCTCCTCCAACGATCTGCTCTTGCTCCGCATCAGATGACCCAGCTTGGTACACCCCACGCCTAACAGGCATGAACGTAGGCTAGCTGAACCCAGAACACGGGACTGGATGGCAGTGTTGTGAAAAAGAGGCTCTTCAAAAAGCCACATCCCTGGTGGCGTGCAGGCCTTACGGAACTTGACAAAGACTCTCCAAGCCTGCTTAACAGACTCATAAAATGGAGTCAGGCCAGTCAAATCACCCCCCTCCAGCTTTAAGAGGAAAAGATGCTTGTCTAAGCCCAAACAGCCCGCTCTCCTCATCAATATGTAGGCTGTTTCAACCCAGCTAGAACAGTCTCTGTACAACAATCTCTGGGCTGCTTGGAGCCGGAAAGCCGTGATCCTAGAGGAAATGTCCACCAGGCCTTGCCCACCCTCGTGCAGTGGCAGGTACAGGGCTGCAGTTTTAATCCAGTGTTGTCCAGACCAGAAGAAATTGACAAGGGTCCTCTGAAGCTCTTGTATCAGATCCTTTGGTGGCTGTAAAATCATAAGTCTGTGCCACAGGGTAGAAGCAGCAAGATTATTAGCTACCAGGACCCGTCCCCTATAAGACAGCTGGGGCAACACCCATTTCCACCTTGACAGTCTGGCAGACACTTTCTCCGCTACACCCTCCCAGTTCTTTTTCTGAAAGACATCGGAGCCTAGAAAACCCCCCGAAGTCTTCATCCCATCTCTGCCCCACTAAAGCCCCCCTGGTAACCTTGGAGTGGACCCCATCTGAAGCTGACCTGCCCACAGCGCTTCACTCTTTCCCCAATTGACTCTAGTTGAGGAGGCCCCCTCATACACCTTTAAAGTGTTTGAGAGAACCTTAACATCCTCACCCCCTGTAATAAAAACTATCACGTCATCTGCATACGCAGACAGTGCTATCGTGGGACCCTTCATTACACCTGGCACAAAGAAACCAGTAAGCTTCGCTCTTAAAAAACAAAGCATTGGTTCAATCGACAGACTATATAACTGCCCTGAAATTGGGCATCCCTGCCTGATGCCCCTTTCGACAGGGATGGGGCAACTTAAACCACCACCCACCTTCACCATACACGAGGCTCCAGCATACAGTAAATTCACCCAAGACAGAAAAACATCCCCAAACCCAAAGGCTTTCATTGTTTTAAACAAGTACTGGTGGTCCACACAATCAAAAGCCTTCTCCTGATCCAACGAAAGTAAACCCACATTTACATCAGACAGTTTACAAATGTCTAAAACATCTCTTATCAGAAACAAGTTGTCAACAAGAGCGATCAGGTACACAGTATGACTGGTCCTTGTGGATCAACAATCCCAGATACTCTTTCAACCTGTTTGAGAGACATTTAGAAACAATTTTGTATTCTGCGCACAGCAAAGCAACAGGTCTCCATTTTTTATGAGAGCCAAATCCCCCTTTTTTTGGCAACAGTGAAAACACTGCACGTTGACAGGATACAGGAAGAGGACCCTCATGAAAAGATTCACACAGCACTTCATAAAAATCCTCCCCAATAGACCCCCAAAAGTGCTTAAAAAACTCAGAGATGGTAAACCATCGATGCCAGGAGCTTGGCCTGTTGAGAGCTGCATAACTGCTGTGGACAGCTCCTGCAGTGTAATGTCAGCGTCCAATCCGACTTTCTGCTCAGGTCCCAATTGAGGAAGACCATGTAACAACTGTTCAGTACACAGAGAGTCACAATCCTCCACCTTATAAAGGGACGAGTAGAAATCTACGGCATGTGTACGCATTTCAATATCATTCGTGGTCACCTTCCCATCAGGGAGACGAAGGCAGACCATCTGTTTACGTTGAAATGTCGACTGTCCTAGGTTAAAAAAAGGCACTAGGAGCATCCATATCCTTGAGGGAAGCGAAACGAGACCTGATCAAGGCACCCTTCACTCTTTCATGCAGAAACGACCTCAGTTCATGTCTCTTGTCCTGTAAGTTCATGACTAGTCCAGGGTCGTTCTGAGTGAGCAGTTTCAATTCAATAGACTTGATGTCCTGTTCAAGGGCCTTGATAGTCTCTTTAACTTCAATTTGAGACAGAGCAGTATACTGTTGACAAAATATTCTTATTTGGGCCTTCCCAACCTCCCACCA
The DNA here is from genome assembly GCF_036934945.1 of Oncorhynchus masou masou. Lineage (NCBI taxonomy): Eukaryota > Metazoa > Chordata > Actinopteri > Salmoniformes > Salmonidae > Oncorhynchus > Oncorhynchus masou. Next base: position 39,645,763 of record NC_088223.1, on the reverse strand, counting down.
TTGTCTCAAGGACTCAAAATTCCCCTTTATAACCCTCCATTTTTCCCAAAACAACAAAAACCTTTCACAAAACATAACATCATGTAACAATTTAACATTAAAATACCAGTAAGGTGATGACCTTCGTGGACAGGACAAGTGAATATCAACAGTAACAATATGATGATCAGAGAAACCCACAGGAGTAATGGCACACTTTCCAACCCTACTACAGTATTGCTCAGATACATACAACCTGTCTAACCTTGCTGCACTGACACAACCTTCATTAATTTTTAGCCATGTGTACTGCCTAACTTTTGCATTCCTTACTCTCCACACATCAGAACGCTCAAACTCAGTTAATAGGCCAGACAGGCAAGTGGCTGACCGCAGGTGAGGTTCTTCAGCGGTGCGATCAACAGTAAAATCCACTGTACAATTCCAGTCACCCCCTAAAACCATACACCCGTCTTGGTCACACTGTCTTAAGGTTTCCTTTATTTGATCAAAAACGGCAATACGCTCTGTACCCTCATTAGGGACATAAACATTTTTAAAAAACATAACATCCACCTTGACCAATAAAACCCGACCCTTGACAATCTCTGTTGTAGATACCACAGTCGCCCCTAAGCCTGAGGAAAACAAGATTACCACCCCAGCACTGAAATTTGTACCGTGACTGAGTACATGCTGCCCCTCCTACCACATACCCCAGTCAACCTCATTTTCCTCATCACTATGTGTCTCCTGTAGGAAAACTACATTAAGCCTTTTCTGTTTTATTACTTCTAATACCCAATCCCTCTTATTCCTGTCCCTTCCCCCATTAATACTGAGAGAACCTACCCTTAGTACTTCCATATAGAAAAGAGAAAAGAAAAGCAGAAGAAACCACAGAGAAAACAACAAGAAAAAAGACACCCTATGAAGCATGATCATCATCATTATTTTTTTTCTTCTCTTAACCTGAACACGTTTCCCACCACCTTTTGCTGCTGCAACTGCAGTAATACACTTCCTCAAGCGAAACCGCTTCTTCTCACTCAATTGGTCTAACCCCACCGTCTTCTGTAACATCACAGCTGACCTCACAAACTTATCAACATCAAAATAATCTGCCAATTTGACAGATTTCCCAAAAGTCTGATCCAGAAACTCATTTACCTCCTCTAGATCATAAACTGAGTCATCTCCAGCAGCTGTCATATCTAATGAGATATCCATGTCATTCTCCTGATCCTCAGCTGAGACCACAGACAACTGACTCCCCTCTACCACATCCCTTTCAACACTCCCCACTTGCACCTCATCACTCGTACCAAGCATCTCCTCCACTACCTGGGAGACTAGCCCCACCTGAACATCACTACTCATAGTGGGCATCTCCTCCACTACCTGGGAGCTTAGCTCCATATGAAAACCCTCCTGTACCTCATTACTCATAGTGGGCATCTCCTCCACTACCTGGGAGCTTAGCTCCACATGAAAACCCTCATGTACCTCATTACTCGTAGTGGGCATCTCCTCCACTACCTGGGAGCCTAGCTCCACATGAAAACCCTTCTGTACCTCATTACTCGTAGTGGGCATCTCCTCCACTACCTGGGAGCTGGCTCCACATGAAAACCCTCATGTACAACAATACCTTTCTAGTGGGCATTCCGCCACTACCTGGGTGCCTCAACACATGAACCCCAGCACTGGTGCATCTCCTCCACTACCTGGGAGCCTAGCTCCACATGAAAACCCTCATGTACCTCATTACTCGTAGTGGGCATCTCCTCCACTACCTGGGAGCCTAGCTCCACATGAAAACCCTCATGTACCTCATTCCGCCACTAGCAGCTGGGCATCCTCATTACTATCTCCGTCACTACCTGGGAGCCTAGCTCCACATGAAAACCCTCATGTACCTCATTACTCATAGTGGGCATCTCCTCCACTCCCTTGGACTACCTGTTCTCCTCCCTCCCTTGGGTGCTTGAGCTCCACATGAACCCCCTCCTGTACCCCATTACCCGCAGTGGGCATCTCCTCCACTACCTGGGAGCCTAGCTCCACATGAACCTACTCCTTTACCCCTTTACTCATACTGGGCACCTGCTCACCAGTCTGAGGAACTGGCTCTTCAGATACATCCTTACCTTCTACAACAATACCTTTCTGTAGCATAACATTTCCCTCTAATACAAGTTGCAACCCCGTGCCCTCAACACGGATAACTTGTTCCTCAGCAACAGGTGCTTGTGGCTGCTCTACCGCTGTCGGCCCACCTCTCCCTACATTAGCGGGCCCAGGCGTTACGAGGAACACCTGCGCCCCTCCCTCGGCCTTCTCCCTTTTCGGGCAAGCATGTCGCTTATGACCAACATCCCCACACTCAAAACAGCGTTGACTACCCATACTAGCATAAGCCATATATATTCTATTGTCATACTTGATTTTAAACAATAACTCTAAAGTCTGCTCCGGTAAGTCCAAAAACATAAAGACCTGCCGCCGAAATGACATTACCTGTTTCAACGCAGGGTGTTTGCAACCCAACGGGACAACCTTAATTGAACTGGCGAACTTCCCAAAGCGCAATAACTCGCGCTCCAATAGCTAATTTGGAATAAACGGAGGTACATTTGAAATCGTTACCCTTGTTGACTGGGAAAAAAGCAGCGTAACTTGAATAAACATTCCTTTAAGAATTACGCCATGCTCAACCATACGATCAACCAGACACTCTTCTTTAAGAAATTCACCATGCTCAACCATCCGATCAACAAGACACTCTTCTTTAAGAAGTACACCATGCTCAACCATACGATCAACCAGACACTCTTCTTTAAGAAGTACGCCATGCTCAACCATACGATCAACCAGACACTCTTCTTTAAGAAGTACACCATGCTCAACCAAACGATCAACCAGACACTCTTCTTTAAGAAGTACACCATGCTCAACCACACGATCAACCAGACACTCTTCTTTAAGAAGTACACCATGCTCAACCACACGATCAACCAGACACTCTTCTTTAAGAAATACCACCATGCTTTATTCATATGCATAAGCAGACATTCTCTTACCTTCTCTCCTACAAAATACACTTGCTTAAAACACACAAAGCGATCAACCATCCACTGCTCCCCGCCAAAATCAGGGTTTAAGAAATACCACCACAGCTTTATTCATCCGGGATGCATAAGCAACATTCTCATAGCCTACCTTCTCTCTCTCCACGGCGACCGAAATTCCTCCACCGTGACAGCAGCTTCAGTAACACACCTAAAGCCGTGCCGAAGTGACAGGGACGGCATCCCCAATCGGGAATACTGCCATCCCCTGCCAAAATCAGGGTAATTTCGATACGAAAAACAAAATACTTAATTCTACCACAACAAAAATAATAACCTTAATCATGCACAGAAGAAGAAGAAGAAAAACATGCCACCAAGAAATAGCAAACCGAAAGAAAGTTGTGAATATCTAACTCTCCACAACACACGCACTCCTTCACTCAAACAATTCCCAGCATGCACCAATCACTTAGAGAAAAGGGCAACCAGTTTATTTTATCCCAGCATGCAGAGAAAGAGAGAGAGATATAATATGACATTTGAATGTCTTTATTGTTTTGAAACAGATGTGATGTCTACTGAATTTTTATTGTTTATTTTACTTTATATATTAGAGACCTTACTTGAGGCAGAACACAGTTTCCCAGAGATAGAGAGACACAGAGATTGAATTGAATTGAATTGAGAGACAGAGACAGAGAGAGAGAGAGAGACAGGGAGAGAGACACAGAGAGAGAGAGACACAGAGAGAGAGAGACACAGAGAGAGAGAAAGAGAGACAGAGACAGAGAGAGATAGAGAGAGACAGAGGGAGAGAGAGAGAGACACTGAGAGAGAGGGAGAGAGACACACACAGAGAAAAAGAGAGAGAGAGACGGAGACACAGATGGAGAGAGAGACACAGAGAGAGAGAGGGGGGGGACAGAGACAGAGACAGAGACAGAGAGATTAGATTGTTCTACCTGGTTATGTATTTCTCTAACTTCTCTTGCATTGTAGGAGTAGAATATTATTCTCACCTATCATTGAACTGTTATAGATCCAGCAGACATAGTCTCTATCTAGGTTATTTCCCAAAGGTATAACTCCTGAAAATCACACACAGAGCATAGCTGTCTCCAGCATCTCGACACATGCCGAAGAATGCCATTTTTCCATCTTTCATGTTAGCTTTTAATACTTCTCTTTTGACAAAGGTTACGCACGACTTCACAATGCAGTCCCGATTGCCGTCTATTTCTTGCATTCTTTTGACTTGCCATTCACAGTGATGAACGTGACTGGTTTTGCCGCACATTGCCATGCAAGCCCACACTTGTCAGTGCAAGCCCAGGGAGCATTTAAGATGGGTGTGTGTACAACTGAGTGTTTGTGCAACAAAAAAAAGTCCCTTACTTTGATGTCACACTTCAGTGGAGTCCATAGTTACTGAGAAGTACAAGTGGCCTTGGTCTGGCTTTGCAGGAAGGGAGCATACCACAGCAAAATGAGAAGATGTGGCGTTTCCTATTCACTTGAAAAATTAAAGGGAGGACCTTCGAAATGTGATTTAAAGTATTATTGAACAGTTTCTAAACCATTGTTCCAGTCATGATTTGTTCATGTTTATCAACATACATACACATGGATAAATGTATAAACCTTTCATTGTGAGGACCTGTAATCACCATGATCAACAGTAACACAAAGTTTGAACACTTTTGTTTGTTGACAGGTTGTACTATGGGTCATGTGCTATTTTACAATCATTCATTGAAATCACAAGAGGTTGGTGGCACCTTCGTTGGGGAGAACAGGCTCGTGGTAATGTCTGGAGTGGAATGAGTGGACTGGTATCAAATACATGGTATTAAATACATACATACAATTACATACAGTGCATTCGGAAGGTATTCAGACCCCTTCCCTTTTTCCATATTTTGTTGTGTTACAGCCTTATTCTAAAATTGATTAAAACATTTTCCTCATCAATCTACACACCGCTACCAAGGACCCCCTCTCCTTCTCCGTGGCCAACGTGAGTAAGACATTAAAACGTGTTAACCCTCGCAAGGCTGCCGGCCCAGACAGCATTCCTAGTCGCGTCCTCAGAGCATGCACAGACCAGCTGGCTGGTGTGTTTACGGACATATTCAATCTCTCCGTATCCCAGTCTGCTGTCCCCACATGCTTTAAGATGGCCACCATTGTTCCTGTACACAAAAAGGCATAGGTAACTGAACTAAAGGACTATCTCCCCGTAGCACTCACTTCTGTCATCATGAAGTGCTTTGAGAGAATAGTCAATCAAGAATCAATCACCGTCACCTTACCCGCCACCCTAAAACCACTTCAATTTGCATACCGCCCCAATAGGTCCACAGACGATGCAACCACCATCACACTGCACACTGCCCTATCCCATCTGGACAAGAGGAATAACTATGTAAGAATGCTGTTCATTGACTACATCTCAGCAATCAACACTATAGTACCCTCCGAGCTCATCATTAAGCTTGAGGCCCTGGGTCTCAACCCAGCCCTGTGCAATTGGGTCCTGGACTTCCTGACGGGCCGCTCCCAAGTGTTGAAATTAAGAAACAACATCTCCACTTTGCTGATCCTCAACACTGGGGCCCGACAAGGGTGCATGCTCAGCCCACTCCTGTACTCCATGTTCACCCATGACTGCGTGGCCATGCACGCCTCCAACTCAATCATCAAGTTTGCAGACGACACAACAGTAGTGGGCTTGATTACCAACAACGATGAGACAGCCCACAGGGAGGAGCTGAGGGTACTCTGAGTGTCGTGTCAGAAAAACTACCTCTCACTCAATGTCAACAAAACAAAGGAGGAGATTGTGGACTTCAGGAAACACCCTATCGACATCAACGGGACAGCAGTGAAGGTGGAAAGTTTTAAGTTCCTCTCCGTAAACATCACGGACAAGCTGAAATCGTCCACCCACACAGACAGTGTGGTGAAGAAGGCACAACAGCGCCTCTTCAACCTCAGGAGGCTGAAGAAATGTTCCTTGTCACCTAAAACGCTCACAAAGTTGGCCAATTGAGAGCATCCTGTTGGGCTGTATCACCGCCTGGTATGGCAACTGCACCGCCCGCAACCGCAAGGCTCTCCAGAGGGTGGTGCAGTCTGCACAACACATCACCAGGGGCAAACTACCAGCCCTCCAGGACACCTACAGCACCCGATGTCACAGGAAGGCCGAAAATATCATCAAGGACAACAACCACCTGAGCCACTGCCTGTTCACCCTGCTACCATCCAGAAGGCGAGGTCAGTACAGGAGCATCGAAGCTGGGAACGATAGACTGAAAAACAGCTTTATCTCAAGGCCATCAGACTGTTAAACAGACTTGAAATCATTGGCCACTTTAAAAAATGGATCACGAGTCACTTCAATGATGCCACTTTAATAATGTTTACATATCTTGCATTACTCCTCTCATATGTATATATTGTATTTTATACCTTCTATTGCATCTTGCCTATGACGCTTGGGCATCGCTCATCCATATATTTATATTTATATGTACACTACCGGTCAAAAGTATTCGAAAACCTACTAATTCAAGGGTTTTTCTTGATTTGTACTATTTTCTACATTGTAGATGTCATGACTTCCGCCGAAGTTGGTGCCTCTCCTTGTTCGGGCGGCGTTCGGAGCACGTCTTCAAGGGCTTTCGAGCTGCCACCGATCCATGTTTCTGTTTTCCATTTGTTATGTCTTGAGTGTACACACCTGTTTCCCATTTAGTTATTGTTATTTCCCTATTTAACCCTCTGGTTCCCATTATGTGTTGTGTTAGGGTTTGTTATTCCCTGCGTGGATTTATTTTCCTGATTATTTTCCAGAGTAAAGTTCGTTATTTTACTCAGTTCTGTGTCCTGCGCCTGACTCTGTTCACACCTCTGCACAACTAACAGCTGACAGTAGAATAATTTTGAAGACATCAAAACTGTGAAATAACACATATGGAATCATGTAGTAATCAAAAAAAGTGTTCAACAATCAAAACATATTTATATTTAAGATTCTTCAAATAGCCACCCTTTGCCTTGATGACAGCTTTGCACACTCTTGGAATTATCACAACCAGCTTCTTGAGATAGTCACCTGGAATGCATTTCAATTAACAGGTGTGCCTTCTTAACAGTTCATTTGTGTAACTTCTTTCCTTCTTAATGCTTTTGAGACAATTCGTTGTGTTGTGACAAGGTAGGGGGTATACAGAAGATAGCCCTATTTGGTAAAAGACCAAGTCCATATTATGGCAAGAACATCTCAAATAAGCAAAGAGACAGTCCATCATTACGTTTAAGACATGAAGGTTAGTCAACTCGGAACATTTCAAGAACTTTGAAAGTTTCTTCATGTGCAGAGGATAACTTCATTAGAGTTACCAGCCTCAGAAATTGCAGCCCAAATAAATGCTTCACGGAGTTCAAGTAACAGACACATCTCATCATTAACTGTTCAGAGGAGAATCAGAATCAGGCCTTTATGGTCGAATTGTTACAAAGAAACCACTACTAAAGGACACCAATGAGAAGAAGAGACTTGCTTGGGCCAAGAAACATGAGCAATGGACATTAGACCGGTGGAAATGTGTCCTTTGGTCTGGAGTCCAAATTTGAGATTTTTGGTTCCAACAGCCGCGGGTGAACGTATGATCTCCGCGGGTGTCTTTCCCACCATAAAGCATGGAGGAGAAGGTTGATGGTGTGGGGTTGCTTTGCTGGTGACACTGTCTGTGATTTATTTAGAATTCAAGGCACACTTAACCAGAGAAACAGACGCCTCACAAGTCCTCAACTTCATTAAATAGTACCTGCAAAACAACAGTCTCAACATCAACAGTGAAGAGGCAAATCTGTGATGCTGAACTTCTAGGCAGAGTTCCTCTGTCCAGTGTCTGTGTTCATTTACCCATCTTAATGTTTTCTTTTTATTGGCCAGTCTGAGATATAGCTTTTTCTTTGCAACTCTGCCTAGAAGGCCAGCATCCCGGAGTCGCCTCTTCACTGTTGACGTTGAGATGTTTTGGGGGATACTATTAAATTAAGCTGCCAGTTGAGAACTTGTGAGGTGTCTGTTTCTCAAACTAGACACTCTAATGTACTTGTCTTCTTGCTCAACTGTGCACTAGGGCCTCCCACTCCTCTTTCTATTCTGGTTAGAGCCAGTTTGCGCTGTTCTGTGAAGGGAGTAGTACTCAGTGTTGTACGAGATCTTTGGTTTCTTGGCAATTTCTCACATGGAGCAGCCTTCTTTTTTCAGAACAAGAATAGACTGAGCCTGGAATCGAACCCACAAATGCTGATGCTCCAGACTAGTCTAAAGAAGGCCAGTTGTATTGCTTCTTTAATCAACACAACAGTTTGCAGCTGTGCTAGCATAATTGCAAAATGATTATCTAATGATCAATTAGCCTTTTCAAATGATAAACTTTGATTAGCTAACACAACGTGCCACCGGAACACAGGAGTGACGGTTGCTGATAATGGGCCACTGTACGCCTATGTAGATATTCCATTCAGCCGTTTCCAGCTGCAATAGTCATTTACAACATTAACAATGTCTGTACTGTATTTCTGATCAATTTGATGTTATTTTAATGGGCAAAAAAGTGTGCTTTTCTTTCAAAAACATGGCCATTTCTAAATGACCCCAAACTTTTGAACGGTAGTGTGCGTACCCACAAGTTATATCAACACTGTTTTCTTACTTTATTTGACTGTTTTTCTACATAATTACTTTATCTCAACAGACCAGAGTTTAATAGACAATCAAGAGTTTTATTTTTCATTCATTTACCTTTCAAAAGACAGTCAACAAAAAAAGCCCTTCAGTCTTTTGGAATGCACCAAAGCAAGCCTGTTAAATGTATACGTTAAATGTATATTACCAATCATAGTTAAAAAAAATGTTTTTAATTAAATTACAAATTTTATGCCAACTTGCATACGAATGCCTGCCGAACTGCTCATTTGATGAATACATCATTTAAAACGGTCGGACCCTAAAAATATGACTCAATAAATCATTTACGGGGTAAATATCGGGCTTGTTCGCAAGGCATATGGCAGCTCCACAGGACTTAAAAACCTCTGAAATTGCTTTGGCAAGCCGCTCAAGAAAAGGAGCAATAGAAAGGGGGAATAAGTCATTACGGGACGCTCTGCTATACTCAGACTGAAAACACTCTTTTCTTTTCTTCTCTCCACACTGCCTATATGGAATAAGTGTTGATCTCAGTCATTATTGACTCGCCCAGCCATCTCATAACCTAGCTATTGACTGAGCTATTTGGTGCAGAAAATTATACTGCTCCCACAGAACAGCTTTATATTCTAGCACTAGCCATGTGAGTACAACTACTTGGGAAAAGACTAGAGTTACAGAATAGGGTTTTTGATTAAATGAAGAAGTGCTAGTTGTAGCAGTTGGACAGAGGCAATATGGGAATAATAGACCTATCTAGGGACAACCTTGTTAAATTGAATGTCAAGATGCTTCGAGTTATACTTCGTGTGAAATTGCATGTGGAATGTGATTGTTATAATTCTATATATTTGCATACGGTATACGAGTGCAATATTGCAATGTGGTTATGAATGCATACTTTATGTTTATCACAATTATCACCATCATCATATAATACAGTACGAATGCCGATATATCCCTTTCTTATATAGTTCTCCTGTGAAACATTCTCACGTTCTCCCCTCTCTGACTGGACGTTGAGTCAGATTGTTTGTTCAGTGTTCCTGGATTGCTGGGAAGTGTGAGGTGTTCCAAGCGAGTGCCTGAAACCTTCTGTTCGACCACCCGTGGAAAAACACCTCGTACACAGAGTCACGGTGCTGACTTCATTGTGTCTACGCAGCAGCGGAGAGGGGAGGGGAGGAATAGGGAAAGGGGAGAGAGAGAGAGAGAGAGCGATGTAAAGAGGTGAGACTAAACCATGCTGCTGCACTAGTGTTTTCTTTCAAGTCATTAATCTCTCAGTGGGTGCCCAACAAACACCAGGGTTGGGATGAGAGGGGCCTAGAATCACACAGACCAGTCTTGGCTCGAACCCTGCACAGTCTCCCTTCCAAACAACGCAACCAAGTGTTAAATTTACGCATGCCAGCCCCAGCCAGTTTAACACAACATCACATGACGATACGTGGACACTCGATGGAGAACAAAAACTCACAGAATACATTATTCATTGAATTTACTGCTTCTTAACACCAAAGGAAGAGGGGAGTGATGGAGAGAGGAGGAGAAAGAGGGGAGTGATGGAGAGAGGAACAGAAGGAGGAGGAAGAGGGGAGTGGTGGAGAGAGGAGCAGAAGGAGGAGGAAGAGGGGAGTGGTGGAGAAAGGAGGAGGAGGGGAGTGATGGAGAGAGGAGGAGGAGTGATGGAAAGAGGAGGAGTGATGGAGGAGGAGTGATGGAGAGAGGAGGAGGAGTGATGGAGAGGGGAAGAGGAGGCGTGATGGAGAGAGGAGGAGGAGGAGGAGTGATGGAGAGAGGAGGAGGAGGAGGAGTGATGGAGAGAAGAGGAGGAGGAGGAGTGAGGGATGAGGAGAGAGGAGGAGGAGGAGTGATGGAGATAGGAGGAGGAGGAGTGATGGAGAGAAGGAGTGATGGAGAGAGGAGGAGGATGGAGGAGAAGGGGAGTGATGGAGAGAGGATGACGAGGGAGTGATGAAGAGAGGAAGAGGAGGAGGGGAGTGATGGAGAGAGGAGGGGGAGTGATGGAGAGAGGAGGACGAGGGGAGTGATGGAGAGAGGAGGAGGAGGGGAGGGAGGAGGAGAGGGGAGGAGGAGTGATGGAGGAGGAGTGATGGAGAGAGGAGGAGTGATGGAAGAGGAGGAGGAGTGATGGACAGAGGAGGAGGAGTGATGGAGAGAAGAGGAGGAGGAGTGATGGAGAGAGGAGGAGGAGGAGGAGTGATGGAGAGAAGAGGAGGAGGGGGAGTGATGGAGAGAAGAGGAGGAGGAGGAGTGATGGAGGAGGGGAGTGATGGAGAGAGGAGAAGAGGAGTGATGGAGAGAGGAGAAGAGGAGTGATGGAGAGAGGAGGACGAGGGGAGTGATGGAAAGAGGAGGAGGAGGGGAGTGATGGAGAGAGGAGGAGGGGAGTGATGGAGAGAGGAGGATGGGAGTGATGGAAGAGGAGGAGGGGAGTGATGGAGAGAGGAGGAGGGGAGTGATGGAGGAGGAGGGCGGGAGTGATGGAGAGGAGGAGGAGGGGAGTGATGGAGAGAGGAGGAGGGGAGTGATGGAGAGAGGAGGTTTTTCTGTAAAATAGCCCATGGACCCACTTTGTTAAGATAACAGAGTGCCACTGCCGCAGCGCTATCACCTGGGGCAACAGCCAATCGGAGCACTTTCCCAGAATCCTATAGGGGTTCCATCTCTCTTTTCTGCCCCCCCTGTAGGTAATGAGATGGGTCCTGCATGCCTAGTTAAGTGTGCACATTATCCATAACCTGATCATGGAGAGATGGAGATAGAGAGAGGGAAAGAAGGGTGGAGAGTGAGACGGAGTGAGATAGAGCAGGGTGGGAAGAGGAGAGAAAGCATTTCGGGGAGACCTTTTTGAAGAGGACACGGGCGCTGCACAATCATGGCATACTTCAAACAGCCTTCATTAAAACATTGCCTGGAGACCAGAAACCCCCGCTCCTTCTCTCCACTTTTCTCTCCCTCTTTTCTTCTCTCTCCCTCTTTCTCTCCTCTCCTCAGCTGCAGTGACAGCAGGTAAAGAGGGAGTGAAGGAGGGAGGGACAAAGAGGAGAGAGAGAGAGGGAGATAAGAGAGAGATCAGCGAGGCAACAAAACGGGGTCTTTGGAGTGGATAATGTATTTTCTTAGGGACTGTTTTCTCTTGTGGTTGCTCATGTATGCCCAGGAATCCTTTCGAATCCTATTTTGTTCTTCTCTATGGTGAGGTTACAGAGAGAACAATATGTGTGCATGTGCTTGAGTGAAGAATTCAAATGGGACCAATGCCAATGGCTAAGGATTGTCGGAGCCTACTGTAGCTTGTCTGGTACGAGTGTAAAAAAAAACATTAAGAACTCCTGCTCTTTCCATGACATAGGCCGACCAGGTGAATCCAGGTGAAAGCTATGATCCCTTATTGATGTCACTAGCTACATTAGTGTGGATGAAGGGGAGGAGAACTGGTGAAAGAATGATTTTTAAGCCTGGAGACAATTGAGACATGGATTGTGTATGTGTGCCATTCAGAGGGTGAATTGGCGAGACAAAAGGCACATGGGCCATTGAAGGGGGTATGGTAGTAGGTGCCAGAGAGAATTAGGGTTAGCTTCAGGATATTGTTATGACCATGCACCATACAAGAGGACAGTAAAGTATCGCCCACAAACAGTACAATATTAATAACTCCTTCATCCACACTACTCTTAGTATTAAAAACCTTTCCTACCATCGGGTTCAACATTTTATCTGATGAATATCTGATGAATATGGCATTATAGTCGTTATAACGTGAATGCCTGTTCTACTATTCCTGACAGCAGTCTTCAGATGTATATCGCCGCGGGTTAGATCAGTTGAAATTATAATCGGCATGAAAAACGTTGTTTCATTTTCCATGATTTGTTAGCAGGCATTTTGCTGCTCATCATGATGGAGGTGTACTCCTGAGAGTTGGTGGAAGATCAGTGACTCAGTCCATTGGTAATTCATCAGAGTACAGCAGACTCCAGTTTGATTAGACGTTTGGACGTGGACATCGGCCAGAGGGAGGTAATGAAAGCAGGAGTTGCTCGTCACTTAGCGGCACACGGATATTTGTCACCACTCGATGATACGGCCGAATTGTCGAATGCGATGAAAGCAGCTTGGTGACAAAAGTCAGTAAAAAAAGTGTCACGACAGCTTCATTCGTCTCATATATTGATGTGTGGAAGAGAAAACGGATGACACTTCGAATCACCATTTTTGGAGAGACGTTGTATCCTTCTCTTTGACATGATTAAGGCAGAAGAATATTGAAAATGTTTTAAAAGTTTGTTTAAAAAAATAATCCAATGTTAGTGTCTCTGGGCAGTAGATAACGTGTCCTTTGTGAGAATGAAGATGTATTTTCCTATGTCTTCTGAGAGAAATGTCTTGTTGCTAAGGTAATGAGATCTCCAGGGGTCCGGAGCTCACAAAAACTGTTTGTGATGAATAGATAATTATACATGGGGAGAAACAAAGCAAAGATGGGATCAGCATGTTACACTTATCCCGCTCATTGCATTGCCTCTGTGAGGGGGGTCGACACTATAAAGTGTATCTGATGCAGCTTTGATTCTCCTTCCCCTTCATCTCTATCCGCAGCACAAAACGTATGATATGTTACGACTTCCAATTTGTTGTGGCTGTCATTAGCCAGGCGGCTAACGCTAACGTTAGCTCACTCTAGGGGTTAGGGTTTAAGGTCAGGATTAAGATTAGGAGTTAGGTTAAATCACTCATTCCACGGAGGGCCGAGTGTCGAGTTTTCGCTCAACCCTTGTACTTAATTGATGAACTAAGGTCACTAATTAGTAAGGAAATCCCCTCACCTGGTTGTCTAGGTCTTAATTGAAAGGAAAAAACAGTTAAGGTTAGGGGAAGGGTTTGCTAAAATGCTAAGTAGTTGCAAAGTAGTTCAAAAGTAGTAGCTATGTTGTTGCAAAGGTGTTAACCTTTCACTTGTGAGTTCCAAATATCTCTTACAGTCACCACCAGCGTGAGGGAGAAGTTCCAGAATGTGATTGTTACGCAACAGGACAGTTAACCCAAGCCGCCTTCAAACCAAGGCACACTGCCTGCGAATTATATATAGGCTATGTTGCAACTTGTCAATTTCAAATTATTTTCCAATAAGTTTTATTTTCTAACAACAGTTTGAATTGAGGTGTGCTTCACATAGAAGGAGCCCATTTCACTGTTACAAACAATTTATGTTTGCGGCTTTTACTAAGCCGGACAAACATCTCTCTTCGACAAGAGCCCAAGCACTTCTCCAGTGTTTCCCCAGATCAAGTATGTAGACATTTGAGCATCTCCTGTCAGAACAGAAACTGTGTCCCCATGGCACATTTTCAGGCTGTCGCCCGCATTCGTTTCGTTGTTGTTTTCCTTATTAATAATAACTTTGGACATGTGTGTGTTCCTATCAAAGTAAGTACCTTATTATGTTATCAATATAGTTTCTGTATATTGGGTTGTCATTTCTACTGTAGCAAAAGCACTGTATGTATGCATGGAGCATAATGTATTTACTGTTTTATTCACATGTTTTCAAGTACTGGTGACAAATCATGCATTCTGCTTCTTGCATAGATTGTAATGGACACATATGATGTGTGTAAAATACTTTTTGGAAGATTGTACTGATTATGATGAGCTAAATGCCAGGTATGTGTGGCGCCATGTTTGTTGATATTACACAATGCATTCCGCTTGTCACGTAAACGTCTGTCAGACCAAAGATGTTGTAACAAAACGAGATGAAGGGATGGTTCACTTGACTGACTTAGATTGTAACTGTTGTTCCTCAGGGTTGCCAGATGAGACCCCTCTTTCCAGGGGTATTATTTTTGTTTATCTTGTAAACTTCTCCTGTATTTGGCCCATATTTATTGATGAATCCCCCCACAATACCTTCCCCCATTTCCACCCAACAATGCTGTTTAGACGCGTTTGTTGCATCACACATTCTGTTGCTATTGTTCCAATCACATGTTTGCAGAGGCATGCTGCAGGGACCACTCAACAACGATCACAAATATATAGATTCGAACACGCAACAATTTGGCTTGCGAGACATTTGCGTTCTACGCCTACTCATCCACCCGACCAACTACCTTCCTTTCGTTTTTGCCTAAGTAACCTATCATACTAATTGGAGTGTCTCAGATTGATGTTTACTATGTTATGTCTAGTTTATGAGACCAGTCTGCATGCTGCGGTTGCCGAAGAACACGGTACAGCATAGTTCCAATATTGCTTCAGATACCAGAACTAGAGACCCATAACTTTACTAAACCCTGATGACAAAATTACCAAGTGTGACTTATACCATTACCTCTACATATTTTCCTTGTAGCCCTGGATAAACACACCTCGTTCAACTCATTGAGGGCTTGATGATTAGTTGACAAGTTGAATCAGGTATGCTTGTTCAGGGTTACAATAAAAAATGTGTACTGTTTGGTGTACTCGAGGACCAGCGTTAGGAAAACACTGATTTATACAACGAATTTCCATGGGCTCAAAGCTCAAATCCATGACTCATTCTCTCTCCTGAGCATCCAACTTAATTAGAATATAATGATTATAAACGGTCCTATCAGAAAGGCCTTAATCAAAACAAAACTTTCATTTTTCAAAATAGGCCTCCAATGAGCTGGTGGTATTAAAATTAAGCACACTATCGTGTTCCTTGGTGGAGGGAAGAGGAGAATGCTGCCGTGATGATTTCTAAATCCTATCAGGGGGTACTACGGTGGCACATTGGCATTTATTATCAGTCAGTGTTTAATCAAGCGCCGGAGTGATTAAGTAGCAAGTTGAGGAGCTTGTCATTTCTCAAAATTGAGTTTGTTGTGTGTGTGAGCAAGGGATATTATTCGTTATCATCTCACAGCCATTTAATGAGTAAGATTCTAATTCTGTTATTTTTACAAAACTAAATTATTTTTTTACCATTTTGTTTGACATTTGACCTAACTTGTGATTGCCAGATTTACGGCTTTGCTCAAACTGAGACACCGTTTAAAGCTGCATTATGTAACTGTTTGGGCGACCCAACCAAATGCACATAGAAATGTGAGTTATATGTCTGTCATTCTCATTGAAAGCTAGTCTAAGAAGTGTTAGATATGTTCTATATGCGCAATTTCTACACATCCTGTTCCTATGTTGTTTTTTACTTCCGGTTTTGTACACCCGCTTCAAATAGCTGAAAATACAATATTTTTGGTTATTGAAAATACAATTGAAGTCGGAAGTTTACATGCACCTTAGCCAAATACATTTAAACTCAGTTTTTCACAATTGCTGACATTTAATCCTAGTAAACATTCCCTGTTTTAGGTCAGTTAGGATCACCACTTTATTTTGAGAATGTGAAATGTCAGAATAATAGTAGAAAGAATCATTTATTTTAAGCTTTTATTTCTTTCATCACATTCCCAGTGGGTCAGAAGTTTACATACAGTATTTGGTAGCATTGCCTTTAAATTGTTAAACTTGGGTCAAACATTTCAGGTAGCCTTCCACAAGCTTCCCACAATAAGTTTTGGCCCATTCCTGCTGACAGAGTTGGTGTAACTGAGTCAGGTTTGTAGGCCTCCTTGCTCGCACAAGGTTTTTCAGTTCTGCCCACGAATTTTCTATGGGATTGAGGTGAGGGCTTTGTGATGGCCACTCCAATACTTTGTTGTCCTTAAGCCATTTTGCCTCAACTTTGGAGGTATGCTTGGGGTTAAGCTTTAACTTCCTGCAAACCATAGTCTGTTTTTTTTAATGGTGGTTTTTGAGCAGTGGCTTCTTCCTTGCAGAGGAATACAGGACTCGTTTTACTGTGGATATAGATACTTTTGTACCTGTCTCCTCCAGCATCTTCGCAAGGTACTTTGCTGTTGATCTGGAATTGATTTGCACTTTTTGCACCAAAGTACGCCTATCAGAAGCTTCTAAAGCCCTGACATCATTATCTGGAATTTTTCAATCTGTTTAAAAAGGCACAGTCAACTTAGTGTATGTAAACTTCTGACCCGCTGGAATTGTGAAACAGTGAATTATAAGTGAAATAATCTGTCTGTAAACAATTGTTGGAAAAATTACTTGTGGCATGCACAAAGTAGATCTCCTAACTGACTTACCAAAACTATAGTTTGTTAACAAAAAATAAGTGGAGTGGTTGAAAATAAGTTTTAATGACTCCAACTTAAATGTTTTTAAACTTCTGACTTCAACTCTATATTTTATAGCTGTTTAGACTGTACAATTATTCTCTACACTTTAGTTTGCTTGTTTTGTCACATAAACTGAAATTAGGATAACTATTTGAATTTTATCAACAAGGAAATGAAAGAGCGATTTCAGCATATTGCACCTTAAAGGAAAAAAATGGCCCCAATGTAGGTTTTGCTGTCCAACGATCCATGTAACATCCCTTTAGTTTTAACTCAAAAGTTAATACGCAAAGGAAACTATGAAACTTTATAGTTTGTGTTGGCTTCGTCAATGATTAAACGAGTTACAGCCAGGTATGTGATACATTAACACCATTCTCATCTGAGCATCGGAAATGTTCAAAACCTGATCAAGCTAAATCTGTAAGCATAAATCGTGTCATTACCATACGTTCATCTGAAAACTAAAGGGTTATTAAGTGTTTCAGAGATCACAAAGTGTGTTTTTCACGGGATTCTGACACTAAACGTAGTTTCAAGTAGCTAACTGTTCAAATGATGATAAATGTCTTGCAGTGCATGATATACAGTACCAGTCAGAGGTTTGTCTTTATTTGTACTATTTTCTACATTTGGAATAGTAGTGAAGACATCAAAACTATGAAATAACACATATGGAATCATGTAGTAACCAAAAAAGTATTAAACAAATCAAAATATGTTTTATATTTGAGATTCTTCAAAGTAGCCACCCTTTGCCTTGATGACAGTTTTGCACACTCTTGGCATTCTCTCAATCAGCTTCATGAGGAATGCTTTTCCAACAGTCTTGAATGAGTTCCCACATATAATGAGCACTTGTTGACTGATTTTACTTCACTCTGTGGAGGCCAGGTCATCTGATGCAGCACCATCACTCTACGTCTTGATCAAATAGCCCTTACACAGCCTGGAGGTGTGTTTTGGGTCATTGTCCTGTTAAAAAACAAATGATAGTCACACTAAACGCAAACCAGATGTGATTGCATATCGCTGCAGAATGCTGTTATAGCCATGCTGGTTAAGTGTGCCATGAATTCTAAATAAATCACTGACAGTATCACCAGCAAAGCACCCCCACACCATCACACCTCCTCCTCCATGCTTCATGGTGGGAACCACACATGTGGGGATCATCTGTTCACCTACTCTGCTTCTCATGAAGACACAGCGGTTGGAACCAAAAATCTCAAATTTGGACTCATCAGACCAACGGACAGATTTGCACCGGTCTAATGTTCATTGCTCTTATTTCTTGTCCCAAGCAAGTCTCTTTTTCTTATTGGTGTCCTTTAGTAGTTGTTTCTTTGCAGCAATTCAACCATGAAGCCTGATTCCCACAGTCTACTCTGAACAGTTGATGTTGTGATGTGTCTGTTACTTGAACTCCTTGAAGAATTTATTTGGGCTGCAATCTTAGGTGCAGTTAACTCTAATTTATCTTATTATCTTATCCTCTGCAGCAGAGGTAACGCGGCAACTTCCATTCCTGTGGCGGTCTTCATGAGAGCCAGTTTCATCATAGCGCTTGATGGTTTTTGCGACTGCACTTGAAGAAACTTTCAAAGTTCTTGAAATTTTCCTGATTGACTGACCTTCATGTCTTAAAGTAATGATGGACTGTCGTTTCTCTTTGCTTATTTGAGCTGTTCTTGCCATAATATGGACTTGGTCTTTTACCAAATAGGGCTATCTTCTGTATACCACCTCTACCTTGTCACAACACAATTGGACTGCTCAAACGAAGAAGGCTCAACTGTTAATTTAAATGAATTCCAGGTGACGACCTCATGAAGTTGCTTGGGAGAATGCCAAGAGTGTCACGACTTCTGCCGAAGTCGTTGCCTCTCCTTGTTCGGGCGGTGCTCGGCGTTCGACGTCACTGGTCTTCTAGCCATCATTGATCCTTTTTTCATTTTCCATTGGTTTTGTCTTGTCTTCCCACACACCTGTTTTCAATCCCATTCATTACCTGTTGTGTATTTAACCCTCTGTTTCCCCTCATGTCTTTGTCAGAGATTGTTTTATTGTCAGTATAGTGTGATTGTTGCATAGGTGCGCGTCGGGTCCTCGTACCCATGTTTGGTTTGTTTGTTCATTTATTGTTATGGAGCATACTCGTGGAACTTTATTAAAAGACTCCATTTTACACTCAGTTTGACTCTCCTGCGCCTGACTTCCCTGCCACCTATTACACCTATGCATGACAAAGAGTGTGCAAAGCTGTCATCAAGACAGCTTTGCACACACTTTGAAGAATTTGTTTAACACTTTGTTGGTTACTACATGATTCCATATGTATTATATCATAGTTTTGATGTCTTGATGTAGAAAATAGGTTCAAAAAAATCAAAAACTTGAAAGAGTAGGTGTGTCCAAACGTTTGACTGGCACTGTATGTGTTATAGAAATTGTTGCGCAAAACCTTAGACAACATTTGCCGTATCCATACATTTCTTGTGCCTCGTTGGTACAATCAACAGGGAGGAAACAGTAGTTCACCTCCCCACAGGGGCCAATTACAGTATCAGGCCATTTTGCGGGCGGAGACGGCTTTTCTTTTCCTTTTCACTTCCTCGCCTGTCAAAACTTGAATCCAATAAAGTGTCTTCAACAAATGAACAGCTCTTTGAATGACTTTCTCGCAATCCTGAGAATGAAGAAAAGTGGGCAATCGAGAGAAACATGCTGACCGCATGAGTGATGTAGCGGCAACAACAACAACAAAAAAGGGTGGGTAAATAGTGTTTACGCCCAGAGCATTACAAACGTGTTATCTGACCTTTAGGGTACTTGTTGTGGCGTGAAGCTAGAAGTGGCGGGTTTGAAGGTGTAACGGAGGCGGTATTGTTGGGAGTTTAAGCCAGAAGAAAACTATTTTGTACATAAATTGTAGGGGCCTTAGTTTTCTTGGTGCGCTTTATAGTGTGGCTGTGGTGCAGTCACACTTCGTTACACCATGTTCAGCTGACTTTGGTCTTAGATCTGTCTGGTCAATTCGGATGAAGTATCTGTAACGGCTGTCGTAGGTGGAAGAAGGTGAGGACCAAGGTGCAGCGTGGTACGCGTTCATACGTTTAATAATGGAACTGAACACTGATGAGCAAAAACACAGAGAACAACCGAAACAGTTCTGTCTGGTGCAGACACAAAAACAGAAAGCAACCACCCACAACCAAAATGGGCAAAACAGGCTACCTAAGTATGATTCTCAATCAGAGACAACGAACGACACCTGCCTCTGATTGAGAACCATACTTAGGTAGCCTGTTTTCCCCATTTTGGTTGTGGGTGTTTGCTTTCTGTTTTTGTGTCTGCACCAGACAGAACTGTTTCAGTTGTTCTCTGAACCAAACACATAGAAATATAACATAGAAAAAATAACATAGAATACCCACCCCAAATCACGCTCTGACCAATCTAACACAAAGACATAAAAAAGGAACTAAGGTCAGAACGTGACAGAATCAGTCCAGAAATGCAGTCATTTAGCTACCTTGCAATTTGGCACAGAACAGCTTAGAACTAAACTCTTTCCACTGATGCCTAATAATACCATCCATCCATCCATCCATCCATCCAACCATCCGAACCACCTCTTCTTGGCACAGATGTTTGGCAATGATAGGTGTTGTCCAGTAAGGTTCCTGTGGTGTTTGACCCTGTTTGTGGCCATACAGATGGCTGTATAGTACAGTGCAGTGGCCCAGTGGTGTGTCAGTTGGCTGTGTTTGGTTCACTGAGGTGCTATGGGTCCACACCGGCCCTGGCTTAGCCTCCAGCCATGAGTCCTTATGAGGCTTGACAGCGTGTTTACTTTGGATGCCATTTCCTAGAAGTTTCTGCATGGTTTGGCGCTCACTAACAGTTGATGGCCGGCCTCTTTATTGAATTAGTTCTGTGTCAGCGCGTGAGAGTGAGAGAGGGAGAGAGATAGAGAGAGACGGAGTGGCTTTTGTCCTCTTTCGACATCCACCTAAACCCCTTTCCCTACTCTCTCTCCTACTGAGAGGGTCATGAATGTATGTTCCACACTCTGACATATGCACGGGGACACTAAACCAAACACAAACATCAACAGAGTCAACCATTCAGGGGGTTATACATTGTGGTCGCACACAAACAGAAGTGGGGAAACTGGATGGATGTGTCGGAGATCCTATTGGATCTCTGCTTTATTCTATTGAGATGCCTCTCTTTGCGATGTGGTGTACATGTATGCTTTCGGGGCAAATATCACATACTGACGTATAACGACATTGTCCTGTATAGAGAAGCGTATTCGTACAGCGAAACGACCCGCGCTTCAACCAGTGATAGCATGTCTTCCTTGACCCATTGATCAAGCAAGAAAGGACACACAAACTCACATACTGTACTCTCCCACGCTACCAACTATAGCACACCCACATCCCGCATCCTCCCACTTCTTCAAAGAGAATACAAATGGCTTCTTCAATCCCAACACTTTGAAGCATGGAGGTCCTCGCAGCCATTATTCAACTGGAGCGTGAGTAGCCCCATTCTGAATGAGCTAACCTTGATCGCATGCTAGTTGTAGTGCGCTGGCACTCTAAGCCAAGATTTCAGATGCTCTTTAACCTGTCATCTATGACGGATCCGGAAGCCTCAGGAGCACTATGTCACTACTGTAACAGATATGGAAACCAAATGCAGGATAATCCCACAGTTAGCACTTTACATCCCCATTATACTAATCTCAATCCAGAGCCCATTCAGATTAGTTCAGTAAAATGATAATGCTCCGTTCATCGCTCATAAAGATTAGTCATCACACTGATAATCCCAAATCGAAGCCAAATGGTTATTTATCGATTACTGGGTGGCGATATATGTGCTGACGGGTAAGTAATGTATGCTTTTATGGTATATAGTTGGTGTTATTCATTACCTAGATGTCAGCCTAGACGCCTGTAAAAAGGCGTCTTGGGAAACCAGTATACAGTATTCCTCGGTCATTGATTGTGGCCTGAGGGAGGAAAAACAGTGAAGAGAAAAGACACTGAGATCGATATTAGGCCACAATGTTTATTCAGTAGTGTTGTTTCAACGTATAGGTACAATACTGTCTGCTTTTGTAAGACAAAAAAAAAAAATGCCAGTCATTATCATATCACCCCCCTGGTGTAATGTACGCACCTCCCTATTCTCTCCAAGAGAGCGAGTACATTTCCAAATGGTAGGCACTTTGAAGGTTTAAAACATTGGTGAATATACATTTGTATATATAATATATCTTTTCATATACTAATAAGCAATTGGACTCAATGGTCAGAGCTCTAATAGAAATAAAAATATATATATTTTTAAAAACAAAGAAAGAAATGTGGCCATAATGGGAATATGTATAGTGATGGTGAGAATACCGTCTTTGGGTTTTGTTTATGCAGTTCAGTACCTTCCTTTCTATGATGAGCTGAGAGAGAGAGAGGGGGGGGGTTGTAGGTAGAGGGCAGAAGCGTGAGGGTATAGCAGAGTGGGGAAGGAGGAGGAGGAAGGGTTGCATGGAGGAGGATGGCCTCAGATTGGTGGTAGGAGTTCAGATGACAACGTCTATTTCACATTACCGTACAGCTCAACATCTCAAAAGGCAACTTCACTATCTGTTGTACCTTTCTCCTCGTTGCAGGTTCATGCAGAGGAGACCGTTTTAATGAGAAAGGGTGACAGCAACAACAGGTCAATCCCGTACCTTTGTACCTTTGTTGGTACATGTTTTGTGCTTGGTAACCAACCTCACACTGTCTGATAATCGCTCTCAGGAAAGCTCTTCCCCGGTAAACAGAGCAATTCTGCGGACCAGCACCTGTATTGGGATTAGCTCAAATCGAGATGCATTGACTGACCACAACACTAGAAGCTTTAGAAAAAGGATCCAAAGTTCCATTTCACTCTTAACAACTGGTACTGAACCACTGGGAACATCGCCGCCATCCGCACAGAGCTGACTCATTTCAATTGGCAGCTGGTGCGTGTCCAGTAGTACATAACAGGCCGCCAGAAAGGATCTCCTGACTAAACCAGCGACACGGGGAGACAAAAACACTGGGCGCGCTGGCAACACAGTGGGGTGAGACAAAGGGGAGGGGCCGACAGGTCCATTGGCTCTGGTCCAATCTGATTACCATGAGGAGATGGAGAGAGTGCTGGGGGTGAGAGTCAGAGGTGGAACAGGCAAAGTAAACAAGGGGGAAATATTGGGGGTGGAAGGGAGCCAACGCCCCTGAGCCAAATTTAACCCCAAATATACTAAACACTCTGAGCTGAACGAGACCAGCAGAGGAGCAATGCAGTGAATGTGCAATGTGAAAAGTTGTATGCAATTAAATAAAATGAAATAAACATCCACAAGACACACTGTAAAGTAGATCTTATATCTTTTTCTTGAGCCCCTGCCACATCTTCGCTTTTAAAGACCAATTCCCGATTATAAACACGTACACTGTATAAGAAATGGTTTTGACCAAGAGAAACATTGAAAGAAAACAAAACAAGACAAACAAAAATTAAATTAAATGCTCACTTTCCACTAGATGGGTGTGAGAGCAAGAAAATAAACATTGTAACCTGAAGGGAGAACATTTACATTGACCGTTATCAGCGTTAATATGAAGACGAAAGTACTTCATGAAAACTACAAAGGCATTATTTTTTTTACATCTGAGAAGAAAAAAAAGATAAATTAATGAAATACACATTTTAGAGATCAATGTCAGACATGCTAGGACAAAAATGAAAAAAAAATATGAAGTAGGATTGATACAGAATAATTATATTCAATTATTTCCACTTTTAAAAATATTCTTTACAAATACATACTGCTACAGTTAAATAGTAGTCAGTGACTAAAAACAGCTCCTTTGACAGAAGACAGATGGAATCAGTTTTTCTCACCTTTACAGATTGTGTTTTTTGTTTAGTTTTTTTCAGCCTTTTCAAATAATACACAAAATGTTTAAATACACTGAGATTTGCCATAAAATAAGCAATGCTTGGCTTTTCATTTTAAAAAAAGAAGAAAGAAAATGTCTTAATTACAATACTCTATGCAAAAGCTTTCCTTTATGTATTTTTTCGTCAATAAATGTTTAACTTTTTTTGTTGTTGTAATTTAACAGCTTTTGTCGTTGTCATGGACTGCCATAAACTGTCACTGTGATTTGTCAATCTTCTCGCGAGGGGGCGGGGCTTTAGGCATAAAACTCCTTGGTTGGGGCCTTCTGATATGCTGCCCCAGAGGGTTTCTTCTCTCCCAGGTCGTAGCTGCCCTCATCCTTCTTCCTCATGCGGTAAACCAAGAGGAGGATGAGGAAGATGGCAAAGAGGAAGCCAATAACTCCGCCCGCAATGACAGCTGTGGACAGAGAGCAGGAGAGATCAGAGGTTAGAGGTCAAAGGCTATTCAGAGGACACTGAAGCTTACAGCATCTAGAGAGGGAACTTTGAATGCACTGTACCCTTTCGTAAGTAATATACCTGTCAAACTACTCAACATTACTCCCAGATCTTGCCCTTTATTCTTGTGTGCTAATTCTTCACATAGGCTTTCGTAATTGTCCCATTAATACCTGTATGAGGTTTCTTTATAGTCCTTAATCTGTTTTAGGGCCCTCATGACGAAACAATCTCCCCTCTGCTTCAGTTTTATTTCAACATCTTGGACTGGCCCCTTGGCCCCATGGGTAAAAAGAAACCTGCCACTCTTACAGCAAATTACCCTCATGGGAACCGTGCAGTGCCTCGGTGTGGAGCGGATAAACGTACATGAAATGACGACAATTAGAGTTGTGGGAGCCATGGGGGACAGGAAGAGGAAAATGAGAGGTATCGAGGACAGGAGGAGGTTAGCTAGCCACGTCTGTTTGCACAGTGGGCTTGGCCTTCTGGTCTCTGGGTTTTACATTGAGTTAATCCATAGTATTTACAGGCTTGTCAAGGCCCGGGTTTCAGTGGATGTGGCCAACGTGACAGTAATTGAAAACAAATGAAAAAAGTAGCATACCTAGCAGACAGACTTTGAAAAGTCAGCGCCTCACATGTCTACAGGGTAGATCATTTGAACACTTTTGAAAAACTCTAGTTAGACAAATATTCAGGTTTGGGTGAAACTTTTAGGAATGTCAAACTTTGGAATAAACATAAACATCCAAATGCGCAAAGGCAACTAACTGGATGGATGTTTGTGGGATACACACTACATGACTAAAAGTATGTGGACATCTGCTCGTCGAACATCTCATTCCAAAATCATGGTCATAAATATGGAGATGATCCCACCTTTGCAGCTATAACAGCCTCCACATACTTCTGGGAATGATTTCCACTAGATATTGAAACAATGCTGCGAGGACTTACTTCCATTCATTTACATTACATTACATTTAAGTCATTTAGCAGACGCTCTCATTCAGCCACAAGAGCATTAGTGAGGTCGGGCACTGATGTTGGGCGATTAGGCCTGGCTCGCAGTCGCATTTCCAATTCATCCCAAAGGTATTCAATGAGGTTGAGGTCAGGGATCTGTGCAGGCCAGTCAAGTTCTTCCACACCGATCTCGACAAACTATTTCAATATGGACCTCGCTTTGTGGGGGCATTGTCATGCTGAATCAGGAAAGGGCCTTTCCCAAACTGTTGCCACAAAGAAGGAAGCACAGAATTATAATGAACTATAATGTAATTACATGCTGTAGCGTTAAGATTTTCCTTCACTGGAACTAAGGGGCATAGCCCGTATCATGAAAAACAGCCCCACACCATTATTCCTCCTCCACCAAATTTTATTCATTGGGGCATGTAGCCTTCTCCTGGTATCAGCTAAACCCAGATTAATCCGTCGGACTGCCAGATGGTGAAGCGGGATTCATCACTCCAGAGAATGCGTTTCCACTGCTCCAGAGTCCAAAGGCGGTGAGCTTCACACTACTCTAGCCGATGCTTGGCATTGCGCATGGTGATCTTAGACTTGTGCGCAGCTGCTCGGCCATGGAAACCCATTTCATGAAGCTCCCTACGAACAGTTCTTGTGCTGACGTTGCTTCCAGAGGCAGTTTGGAACTCTGTAGCGAGTGTTGCAACCGAGGACAGATGCTGCTCCTAGATGTTTCCACTTCACAACAACAGCACTTACAGTTGACAGGGACAGCTTTAGCAGGGCAGACATTTGACGAACTGACTTGTTAGAAAGGTGGCATCCCATGACGGACGGTGCCACGTTGAATGTCACTGAGCAATTAAGAACGGGCCATTCTACTGCCAATGTTTGTCTATGTAGATTGCATGGCGGTGTGCTTGATTTTCATACACCTGTCAGCAACGGGTGTGTCTGAATTAGCCAAATCCACTCATTTGAAGGGGTGTCCACATACTTTCGACCATGTAGTGTATTTCCAGCACAACTATATTGACGTCCGAATTCATCCTCATCCATTTCACTTCTTCCCAGGAACTAACAGACGGCTGTCACAACAAAACAGAACTAAAGTAGCAATCCCATTTGTAGCACACGACATGTGTATCTCTGACATTGAAGGGAAAACTGCATCAGTGAGTGTGATTTCCAGTCAGATCATTTCCCTTGTTCGCATTTCGCTAGAGCCGGGGAATTAACACTAAATTGGAGCAAACCGCATTATGAACTCTGGAAGGTCCCACTGGGGGGTAATTTAGTTTATATATTAAACAGGATATTTTCAGGAGCTGTAGAGAGCTTAGAGAGCTTGACAGACGTGGGTAGAAATCCCCCTTGCCCTTAGATGTGTGTTACTGCACCATTACTACCCTGACCTATTAACAGCACGATTAAGGAATGATCAGAAAATAAACTAAATGTATAACATCAATGTTAAAACGACTGTATTATAGATGATTAGGTGTTTTCGTCAAGAGTCCCTTTGCAGAGCATAGATGAAGTTGCTTCACAAGTGCCTAAAGATAAAGATGTAGCGAAGATGCAACCAACTAAATGTGCCTGACATCAAGCTGACACATTTTGGCATCGATCCAAGCATGGCACCTGACCTACTTCATAATCAAAGACGTACTCAAGAAC
Source organism: Oncorhynchus masou masou (assembly GCF_036934945.1). Classification (NCBI taxonomy): domain Eukaryota; kingdom Metazoa; phylum Chordata; class Actinopteri; order Salmoniformes; family Salmonidae; genus Oncorhynchus; species Oncorhynchus masou. Next base: position 39,618,674 of record NC_088223.1, on the reverse strand, counting down.
TCAGTGGAGAATTCAAACGGCAGTCCAGTTACCTGACAGTAGCTAGGTTTCCATCCAATTGGAGACAGATTTTAGTGTGAGTATTCAAAAATCTGCATAAAAACATGTATGGAATTAAAAAGGAAGTGAAATGAGTTTCCATCGCATTTTGAACTCTACTAATGGTGTTGTCACAAAAACAATTGTGTTATACAGCGAATGTGCTCACTCTGGACTTGGCAAATGCCCTCTAGCCAACAGCACGCAGATACAGTGCGGATAGGCTACCTACAGTGCCTTCAGGACGTATTCAAACCCCTTGACTTACTCCACATTTTGTCATGTTACAGCCTGTATTCAAAAGGGATTAAATCCATTTATTTCTTTCATTTTTTCTTTACCATCGACACACAATACCCCATTATGCCAAAGTAAAAACATGTTTTTTACATTTATTTGAGCAAATATCTCATTTACATAAGTATTCACACAAATGATTCAAGCTCTGTCAAATTACCATTTTCAAGTATTTTAAGCCGAATTAAGTCAAAACTAACTGGGCAATTCAGGAACATTTAATGTCGTCTTGAAAAGCAACTCCAGTGTCTATTTGGCCTTGTATTTTAGGTAATTGTATTCCTAAAAGGTGAATTTGTCTCCCAGTGTCTGTTGGAAAGCACTGAGTATACTACTTTTATAAAGCCAGCTTCAGTTAGCTTCACATTCTAGCTCAGGCTTCATCCGTACTATGACTCTAGCTGGCTTGTCATATGTGGTTAAGAATTTTTGCTTTGCTCTATTCCGTTTTTTTATCCTAAAAAAACTCCCTTGCTGATGACAAGCATACCCATAACATGAAGCAGCCACCACCATGCTTGAAAATATGAGGAGTGGTACTCAGTGATGTGTTAGATTTTCCACAAACATAACGCTTTTTATTCAGTAAAAGTTGATTTCTTTGCAAAATTTTAGCAGTTTTACTTTAGTGCCCTATTGCAAACAGGATGCATGTTTTGGAATATTTTTTATTCTGTTACAGTCTTCCTTCTTTTGGTATTGTAGAGTAACCACAATGTTGTTGATCCATCCTCAGTTTTAAGCTTTCACAGCAGTTCACAACAGTTTAAACTCTGTAATTGTTTTAAAGTCACCATTGGCCTCATGGTGAAATCCCTGAGACGGTTTCCTTCCTCTCCGGCAACTGAGTTAGGAAGGACCCCTGTATCTTTGTAGTGACTGGGTGTGTTGATACACCATCCAAAGTGTAATTAATAAGTTCACGATGCTCAAAGGGATATTCAATGTTTGCTTTTTCATGTTTATCGATCTACCAATAGGTGCCCTTCTTTGCTAGGCATTAGAAAACCTCCCTGGTCTTTGTGGTTGAATGTGTGTTTGAAATTCACTGCTCGAGTGAGGGACCTTACAGATAATTGTATGTGTGGGGTACAGAGATGAGGTAGATATTCAAAAATCATGTTAAACACTATTATTGCACACAGAGTAAGTCCATGCAACTGATTATGTGACTTGTTAAGCAAATGTTTACTCCTGAACCTATTTGGGCTTGCCATAATGAAGAGATTTATTACTTGATTCAAGACATTTCAGATCAAAACAATTCTATGAATTTGTAAAACATTCTGAAAACATAATTCCACTTTGACATGACGGGGTATTGTGTGTAGGCCAGTGACACACAACACCTCTATTTAATCCATTTTAAATTCAGGTTGTAACACAACTAAATGGAGAAAAAGTAAAGGGGCTGTGAAAACAAAAAAAATACAAAAGAGCGAGATTATTTGTATTTGTCAAACAGCAGCCAAGTATCGATCGCCATGTCACCCGAATAAGACCCTCGATATACATATTTGAAAATAGCATAAAGCTTAAGTACTTTAGGCGCATAAAAAGGTTAGATGGAAACCTGGTTGGTCATATAAGAAATTCAACCTAATTTCCTATTTAAAAGCTTACAACTCATAATCAACCTCTAGTCTATCACAAACAGTAGTCTAGTGTAGATGTGTAGACGCAGGTGCAAGGACTGCATCCTGTGTCCACTGTCCAAACCACCAAACCCCAGTGTGGTTTCTGTACATACCTGCCAGTACCTCTGTTCTCTGGAAGAGGTTTTCCGAACGCACCTCAATGGGCTCCAGGGGGGAGCTGGGGACGCCGGTGGTGCTGGTGATCTGGTTCTTACGCTCGTCCTCTGTGACGGGTACAGGGGGCTGGGAGGAGAGAATGAAAGAGTTACAGATTGAGGGATACATACGGGTTATGTACCAACATAATGGCCTGGAGCCTCATTTGTCAATCGTGCGTAGGCACAAGTCTGGGCGTAAATCGGCCGCGCGGGATCATTTCCACGCAAAGTGCGAGATTTAGCAACGTTTCCTTGACAGTGTGCGTACGTTTACGCACAACCGTGACCATGTGTACGCATAGTGCCAAGTGGTGGCATAAGTGAACTGCTTGTCAAGCGTAGAAGGTTGAAAATGTCATATTAAGTAATCGTTCAAGAAAACGTCATTGTATTTACATTTGACCATGTCAGTGCATTTGTACGATAACAATCCAAATAAAGTAGAGTAATTTGTTAAATTAGAGGCACGTGTGAAAGTGAAACTATTGTTGAAACATTATAAAAGTCTAAGATGATGGGGAATCGAATGAGAGGCTAATCTTGCTCTGTTGGAAGATTCAGCACACGCTGCATTTCGCAGGGATTGCGTTTTTAGAGACGTGCTATCCACCCTTGTGTTTTTGGCAGCGGACACTTATTCAGCGAGCGCTTGCCAATCGGCATCTTTCAGCCCTCGATGAGCCAATGTTTTGGATGCAATTCTCAGCAAAACAAATGTACAATCTCCAGACACCATCGCACAACAGGTTGAAGTCAAGAGGGATTTCTTTACCATCAATGGGTTCCAAAATACGACCGGAGCAATAGAGGGCACCCACCTGGCCATAAAAGCACCATCCCAAAACGAGTTCAACTCTGTGAAACAGAAAAGGCTTCCACTCTTAATGTGCAGGTGATCAGTTCAGTGATGCACAAAAGACGCTGCTGAAAATGGTGGCACAAGGTGCCCAGGTGGTACGCACGACTCGTTCATTCGGCACGACAGCGATGTCGGCCTATACGCCTACAGGAGGGCGCTGTTGAGGATGAGGGGCTTATTGGTGAGTATATTTTCCATCGCTAAAAGCAACTAATTGTCCTAATGGTCATCTCTTTATAGCTGTGTTTTTACTTCTAACGGTCAAGCCACAACTGAACGAGCCAAATAAAACCTTTTGGTTGCTTTTTGTTGTTGTTTTTGCGACGTTGTATTTCATGGTACGGCGTTGTATACTACCCACGGGCTTTAAATGGGTGATATTTTGACCATATTTGGTTAATTTGGGTTGTTTGGATATGCAAATGGCCACGGTCGTATTTTGACTGGCCTTTATCTTGGCCAGGTCGCAGTTGCAAATGAGAACTTGTTCTCAACTAGCCTACCTGGTTAAATAAAGGTGAAATAAAATAAATAAAACAAAACTATCCATCCCTAGTCTCTCTACTATTGGCAACAAACCTGTGTCCTTGACTTGGCTTAATTAAGAGGAAGTGACTGCCCTTACCTAGGAAATAATTCCCCTATACACCATGGTGGGTCCAGGAGTTGATTGTGTTCCAAAATGTGAGATTATGGCTGTTGGTTCAGTAATCCAGCATAACGTACCACAGACCAGATCAACATCAGGGGTCTAGATGACTACTTGATCCTTATTGATCCTAGAATTCCAGCATTGGGGTCAATGCATGTTCAACTATTATCTGGGGGTGGTGAATTGAAAGGCCCTCAAAGAAAATAGCAGTCAATTGTCAACCCGTTGATTGTACAAAGGAATATCTACCATATGCAGCAGATAAGGACTGGTCATAAGGCAGTTCGGGCAAATGCTCAATGGGCTGGTCCATCTTTAGCTCAGTGGGCCGGTCTAAATAGTCTGGTGTATGGGTTGGTTGTTCTGTTCCCTCACCTCTGTTCGGACTGGCTTCCTGGGCGTTTGCATTGGCAGGTCCTCTCTGGGTGTGGCTGTCTCCACTCTAGGAGTGAAGTCTTTGGTGGAGTCCTTGGTAGGTTCTGCTTTGGGGGCAATGTACAGCGTGCTCACGGTCACCGCCTCCTCGAACACCTCCTCGCCAATGCCTGCAGAGGAAGATGAAGAGAGAGCACTGTTTGTACTACTTCCCCGGAACTCAATCACTTTCACTTTAATGTCACTTTAATGTCTGCTGAGGGTGAAAGGTCGTTTGAGTCTGTGTTTAAGTGAAATCCTGCTTTTTCATAAGACCTTTGTTTTTAGAAGTACGTTACATTCGCATTCCTAATTCAATTGCAACAGACAAAAGCCACCTCCTGATATTCTCGAATGGGATGAGGTGGAGCTAATGTGAGGTAAAAACAAGAGTTCGCTACAGTTGTCATAGCACTTTGTTACAGCCTGCTTTGCTTTGGCCGCCTGCATGTCGTTAAAACGTTTCGTAAAAGGTGCTTCGATACCTAAGTGAAACCTCAGTTTCGACAGACATGCCTGTTCTGGGTGAAAGACACAGTATACAGCAGTGACTGTTTGTGTCCGCCAGCCTGCCTCCCTGTGCGTGTTGACCCAGTTGAAGGCTACGGTGACCAGACTCTTACCTGACCCTGACCCCGAGTTAAAGTCGTCGTCGTCCTCGGGGTAGTAACCCCCGGACCCTGTGTCGTCAATGAAAAGTTCGTCCACTTCGGAGGACGACTTGGCCGCGTCCGCTATCTGAAAGGGAGAACAACAGAAACATAAGACTAAGTGTTGGAGGATTTAGACTGTAAAGAGACCACTTTTCAGTGTGCGAGTCTGACATAACTTTCCTGTAGCCACCACTTTGTCTTGGAAAATAATTCTCGCGTTGAACACATTCATGGATACTACGGTCTCACCTTTGGTAGGAGGCACTGAGTTTCATTGAAAAGTGAACGCCAACGCTCTTATCACTGGACTCAAAGCCGTTGTTGCCCCAAAAAGAGTTGCATTGGTAGTTTCGGGAACGACAGAATGTTCTGCCAGGTAGGACCATTGTTATATGCTTGAACATCGTAGTCCGTGTACCTCCGAGGAAACTTGTCTCCACAAACCGCGCTGGATTATATCACTGTCTCAAGAGACATAACACCCCTCTCTAACAGATGAGCATTAAATTAGACGTCTAGCCCCGCCCGCCATCGTTCCCGGGGAGTGAAAGTCCATAGAAGTGTGTGTGTTTGTCTTACAGCTGAAACGGAGTAGCCAATAGGGAAGCTGAAATTGAACTATGCTGTTTGTGTGACTTGCAAAGGCATCAACCCCCTCGAGACTATAGCATGCTAGTTAATAAAATGTTATGTCATCCATCCTCAATTTACTTTACACACAACATCATAGAAACTCTGTGTAATGACTGCACATTGGACAAAACATTGCCATTGCTGTGTGCGTGCATATGGAATAGCTGGGTAGCTGGGTAGGCCCCATGGCAACCTCCAACCAACCTCCATTCAACCTCACTCAGAGCCCGGGTGTGTTGTCCCCTCCATACTGATGCTACTTAAGAAAAGGGCCACAAAAGAGGGCCAACAATAAATCATCCCAGCGTTGCTAAGGTGCTTGTGTGGTGGTGGTGCTAGGTGCTGATAAACCTGAAACGAAATGAACTGGGATTCGATTTTACACTCGGTGCTTTTCCAGAAAAGGCCGGGGAAGAAAGCGTTTCGGAGGGCTTGACATAAGAGATTACTCTTTTCTTTGGAAGGAAGCTGTGATAAAGGTAGAAAAGTAGTAGGTTTGTGTTGTTGGTCTGTCTGTCTGTCTGTCTGTCTGTCTGTCTGTCTGTCCTTGCAAGGTTGCCTTTTTTACTATGCCTGCAATAGATGAACAACTGAGCACACCCACCCACACACACACACACACACACACACACACACACACACACACACACACCCACCCCCCCTCCCACCCACCCTCCCACACACACACACCCACCCACCCACCCACCCACACACACCCACACACACGCACACATTATTCAATACATCACAAATATAAAGAAAAAACACTAAACAATGACACTGCTATAGTGTACAAAGGGCAAGCACACAGTGAATCAAGTCAGATATTAATTCTAGAGCGGAAATTGTCAGTAAACTCCTGCCCCCTTATCACTATTGACATTTTGAACCTTCCAGGAAGACTTGCCTTTGAATTATTCTCACAAGCTGGGAGTTCCAAGCCTTGAACCCCATAACAAAGAAGTGCCATCCCCATAGAAACATTAGGCTACTAGTAATTCTATTTCTACGCCATTCTCTCGTGTATGGAAACCCTCTTCTCCTTCCAGATAGTGTCTTCTGTGTTTGTTTACTTTCTTTCCACAGAAAGTGAGAGGCCAGACAGGGCACCGATTCTCTTTCAGCTCGTCAACTAAATGGCAATTAGGCTATTACAGCCTAATGCTGTTCCCCCTCGTGGTGCTCTTCACAAACAAAGCCTACTCTACACATGATCTGACTACTGCGCACTGGCATTCTTTCACCTCAAGACATAAAGGCTTTCATCCAAGCAGGCTTTTACTTTACAAAGACGAGGGCTCTAGAGTACGGACAGAAATCTGTTAAGGCTTCAAGCACACACGCACGCACGCACGCACACACACGCACACGCACACACACACGCGCATTTGAAATACTTTATTTGAATCCACCAATCAAATTTGCATTTAAAAAAGGATCCAAACATTTCAAAGGTCCCTGTATGTATGACACTCAAGGGTACAGAAAGCACATCCTTCTCCAAATAGCCAGGCTGCCCACGACAGCTGAAGCAGAGCAGTACCTAGCCAAATGCTTTGCCCTAGTTTTTGTTAGGCCCACAGTATGGAGGCCACGCGCCGCACGCCTGTGTCCGTGGCCGAGACTGCCAAATATCAGCCCCACCAGCTTGCACCTCCACCCGAGACTGTCCAAGCGTGCCACGCGGGGCTGGTATTTAAGAAGCTTTCTGGCAAAGGCCTGCTCCATGGAGCCGCCAAAAGAGCAGCCCACTTCCAGAATGAGCCCTTCCCCCTGGCCTCTCCCCACAACAACAATATTTGACACACAGGAACACATCATCATCATCATCATCATCGTCACACCATCTTCCCAGTACACAAGAATGTTTCTGTATGTGTGCTGGTGGTGAGACTACTTCACCTCTCTGGCTATCAGGTCAACAAGGCGGTCATGTCTAGCAACGCACCAATCCTTTAATGACCAGCAGCCATTCACAACATGGGCAACGGACTCCATTACATTTGACTCATGTAGAATACAAAATGGGTCATGGTTCGCAGGGTTCCAGAGTGGTAGATTATATTTTGTTGGTAGGACTTGCAGCCTCGCCTTGGATGAGATGTTCCATCATGGGTGACAGAAGCCTCCACGACAACGCCGAGATCTCACCACAACTGCATCAGAGGCCGTCACTGGCTCAGTTTGCACATCAGTCCGTGTCCACCTGAGCTCCACTCCAGTCTGGTTACACAGGTCGTTGAGGTCAGGTTGAGGTCAGGACAGTCTGACCAGACACCAAAGCCCGCAGCGCGAGTGTCCAATTTCCCATTGACATTACTCCAGGAAGTTGTCCTCGGTGTCCATGGCTAGTGGAACCTTCCTCCCCTCTTTTCCCTTGCATTCATTTATGTGAAATTTGTATAAAAAAAAAAATTCTAGGTCTCTATAGAGTAAGGACAGACATCGGTTAATGCTTCAAGCACACGCACATGCACCCCCCCCCCCCAAAAAAAGTGTTAATGACGTAGTCATTCTCCACCTCCAGCTATGACCCTAACTAACACAGTGAGAGTGAGAGCGGTCGGATACAAAACATGCAATCCCTCTCCACTGGTATGAATAAAGGGGAGAAAGCCCGTAGAGAATTCACACAGCCAATCAGAGCCTTAGCCGAGACCCTAACAAGCAACGAGAAGCACCTAGTCGTGCGCCTGACCGACTGACTGACTGACAGAGAGACTGCGATAACAAGGGTTGAGCAGCACTGTGGCTTCTATTAGAACTGAACTACAGCAGTTCCTACTGTCTGTCTGCTCCTCATGAACAACTAGAGGCCAGCAGGAGGCTTGGTGGTGATGCAGTCGGTCTCCATAGAGACCTTGTCTAGGGAAAGAAACATAATAGACAAGAGGAGGAAGAAGAGAGGGGGAGGAGAGAGGAGAGGAGAGGCAGAAAGAGGAAAGAGGAGAGAGAGAGCGAGAGAGAGAGATTATGTGCTGCAGTAGACAATCTGTTGCCAGCAGGTTGCTTTGCTAAAAGCCTGTCAAACCACCAAACCTATGCCTGGCGGTGTCTGGAAGCCAAAGAGGCTCTCTCGATGGCTTGGGCAGTTAGCTGTGAGCTAGCGCTATTGTATGTATGTGTGTGGGGGGGGGGTAGTTAGAGTAGGGGATGGGTGGCTAAGGGTCGTGGGGGTAGTGTAGGGTAGCTTGGATGAGCCATCTTGCCCCATCTCTAATCCGCGTTGACACACTGCATTCACTTCTTGCACGGTCAATATTAACTCACCCCGAGACAGGGGAGACGGGGGAGACGGAAGAGACAGGGAAGACGGGAGAGACGGGAGAGACGGGGGAGACAGGGAAGACGGGAGAGACGGGGGTAGACGGGGGAGACGGGAGAGACGGGAGAGACGGGGGAGACGGGGGAGACGGGAGAGACGGGAGAGACGGGAGAGACGGGAGAGACACGGGGGAGACGGGAGTGACACGGGAGAGACGGGAGAGACGGGGGAGACGGGAGAGACGGGGGAGACGGGAGAGACGGGAGAGACGGGGGAGACGGGAGAGATGGGAGAGACACGGTGGGACGGGAGAGACGGGGGAGACGGGAGAGACACGGGGGAGACGGGAGAGACACGGGGGAGACGGGAGAGACACGGGGGAGACGGGAGAGACACGGGGGAGACGGGAGAGACACGGGGGAGACGTGAGAGACGGGAGACACGGGAGAGACGGGGGAGACGGGAGAGACGGGGAGACGGGAAAGACGGGAGAGACTGGAGAGACAGGGGAGACGGGAAAGACGGGAGGGACGGGAGAGACGGGGGAGACGGGAGAGACGGGGGAGACGGGAGAGACACGGGGAGACGGGAGAGACGGGGGAGACGGGAGAGACACAGGGGAGACGGGAGAGACACGGGGGAGACGGGAGAGACACGGGGGAGACGGGAGAGACACGGGGAGGCGGGAGAGACGGGAGAGACACGGGGGAGACGGGAGAGACACGGGGGAGACGTGAGAGACGGGAGACACGGGAGAGACGGGGGAGACGGGAAAGACGGGAGAGACTGGGGAGACGGGAAAGATGGGAGGGACGGGAGAGACTGGGGAGACGGGAAAGACGGGAGAGACGGGAGAGACGGGGGAGACGGGAGAGACGGGAGAGACGGGAGAGACACGGGGGAGACGGGAGAGACGGGGGAGACGGGAGAGACGGGAGAGACACGGGGGAGACGGGAGAGACACGGGGGAGACACGGGGGAGACGGGAGAGACACGGGGAGACGGGAGAGACACGGGGGAGACGGGAGAGACGGGGGAGACGGGAGAGACGGGAGAGACACGGGGGAGATGGGAGAGACGGGGGAGACGGGAGAGACGGGAGAGACGGGAGAGACATGGGGGAGACGGGAGAGACGGGGGAGACGGGAGAGACGGGAGAGACGGGAGAGACGGGAGAGACACGGGGGAGACGGGAGAGACACGGGGGAGACACGGGGGAGACGGGAGAGACACGGGGGAGACGGGAGAGACACGGGGGAGACGGGAGAGACGGGGGAGACGGGAGAGACGGGAGAGACGGGAGAGACGGGAGAGACACGGGGGAGACGGGAGAGACACGGGGGAGACGGGAGAGACGGGGAGACGGGAGAGACGGGAGAGACACGGGGGAGACGGGAGAGACACAGGAGAGACGGGAGAGACGGGGGAGACGGGGGAGACGGGAGAGACGGGGAGAGAGACGGGGAGACGGGAGTGACACGGGAGAGACGGGAGAGACGGGGGAGACGGGGAGACGGGGGAGACACGGGGGAGATGGGAGAGACACGGGGGAGGCGGGAGAGACGGGAGAGACGGGAGAGACACGGGGGAGATGGGAGAGACACGGGGGAGACGTGAGAGACGGGAGACACGGGGGAGACGGGAAAGACGGGAGGGACTGGGGAGACGGGAAAGACTGGAGAGACAGGGGAGACGGGAAAGACGGGAGGGACTGGAGAGACAGGGGAGACGGGAAAGACGGGAGGGACGGGAGAGACGGGGGAGACGGGAAAGACGGGAGGGACGGGAGAGACGGGGGAGACGGGAGAGACGGGGGAGACGGGAGAGACGGGGGAGACGGGAGAGACGGGAGAGACGGGAGAGACACGGGGGAGACGGGAGAGACGGGAGGGACTGGAGAGACAGGGGTGACGGGAAAGACGGGAGGGACGGGAGAGACGGGGAGACGGGAGAGACGGGGAGACGGGAGAGACGGGGGAGACGGGAGAGACGGGAGAGACGGGAAAGACACGGGGGAGACGGGAGAGACGGGAGAGACGGGAGAGACACGGGGGAGACGGGAGAGACGGGAGAGACGAGGGACACGGGGGAGACGGGAGAGACAGGAGAGACGGGAGAGACGGGGGAGACGGGAGAGACGGGAGAGACACGGGGGAGACGGGAGAGACGGGGGAGACGGGGGAGAAAAAGAGTGTTCCTCAAAGGTATGCAGACACGCATGAATACACTCACACGCATGGGCTCACACACACGGACACACAGTAAGGCTTCACAGGAGTGGGAATCAAGAGACAGGGGACAGGGGGCAGACACTGCCTCAGACATTCTTCGTCGGTCTGGTGCTCTGCTCCCGCTCTAAAATATTTCCTTAAGAGTACCTCAAATGAACTATGAGGGCGAGCGACGCCCATGACATCAGAAAGCACTTGACTTGCAATGCCGTCCTTTCATGTTTCATAAGAATGTCCACTCATGCCACCTATGGTACCTCACAATACAGTGTCCAGGCTATATTAAGCCTTCAATGGTCATTGGTCAGTATTGTCCTCTTCTGTAAAACCATTGGCTACAGCTGTACTATCAAAAGAAATCGGTCTCCTCTCTCCTCTCATGGCAAATAAAAGTAGGGCCTGCTGAACGTCGATGACTTTCTGAATGAGAAAAGGCCTGGGTGTCTCTGTGTGAATCTCTAAATAACAAAGTGCAGGTAGCTGTGAGTTTCTCTGTAAACTCAGCGAGCCGCAGATCCATATGGCTCAATACTGCCACCACTCTGGCCTCCTTCCCGTCTCTCACCCACTGGCACGTTTACAGGTTTTTTGGGTTTGTTATCGGCCCTGAATGGATGGACGGCTACGGTTTTCCCTGTGGCCGACCTGGCTGGGAGGAAAAGATTGGGGGGTGACTGGGCAAGAGCAATTAGCTTGCGTGGGCTGAAATGGCTGGGTTCAAGATGCAGTGTTTCAATAGTGAAGTGTTTCAAGAAGTTAAGAGTTGACTCTTGCTATTGGTCCTATGTGGAATTTAGTGTGTAACTTCTTGCCTTAAGAGATACCGACAACAACAACGGACTGCTAGGTTGGCATCGGTCGTGGCCATTTTGTAGGAAACGCTACAACCTGCTAACACTAAACAAACCAGCAGGAAGCTAGCTTCATAATGTATGTTTGCTGGTGAGGATTTATTTGTCGAATGCATTTGGGGGTTGAGAAATGAGTTGAAAAATACCAACGGTGCACCAATGGAGGTAGAGTTCAAAGATTGACCCACAAAATAAACTAAATGCTTGTGGTGGTTGGGGAATGGAGGGTGAGTAGGGTGGGGGGGGGGGGGACATCTCTCAGCCGCTCTTCAGAACCTTCAACTTTTATTGCCCTCCCGGGGATCATAATAAGGAACTAATCGATCGTCTTTGAGACACTGGAGGGCAGGGGCTGTTACAGCAGGAAGTTGACACAAATCAAACTCTCCCTAAAACCAGACTGTGTGACCTAGAGCTATTCCAGGAGTGTGGGGGGCAGCTTTGTAGCGTGTGTGTGTGTGTGTGTGTGTGTGTGTGTGTGTGTGTGTGTGTGTGTGTGTGTGTGTGTGTGTGTGTGTGTGTGTGCGTGGGGGTTGACATTTACCATGAAAAGCAGCCTAATCCAGGAAACAGAATCAGTTCATCTGGCTCTGTTGCTAGCAGCTCACTTTGCCACATGTTCCTTTTTGCATCACGCATAATAGCACAACATAATGCATTCATGATGGATTTCTGGTTAATGATTGAACTTCTTATTCTTTTTAAAAAGTATATAAAGTAGAGGTCGACCGATTAATCGGAATGGCCGATTAATTAGGGCCGATTTCAAGTTTTCATAACAATCGGAAATCGATATTTTGGGGCGCCGATTTCCGTTTTTTAAAAATATATTTTAATTTTTTATACCTTTATTTAACTAGGCAAGTCAGTTAAGAACAAATTCTTATTTTCAATGACGGCCTAGGAACGGTGGGATAACTGCCTTGTTCAGGGGCAGAATGACAGATTTTCACCTTGTCAGCTCGGGGGATACAATCTTGCAACAATCTTGCAACCGTACAACTAATCCAAAGCTCTAACCATTGCACTCCACGAGTAGCCTGCCTGTTACGCGAATGCAGTAGAAGCCAAGGTAAATTGCTCGCTAGCATTAAACTTATCTTATAAAAAACAATCAATCATAATCAATAGTTATAACTACTATTCCAGTTTAGCAGGCAATACTAACCAGGTGAAATTGTGTCATTTCTCTTGCGTTCATTGCACGCAGAGTCAGGGTATATGCAACAGTTTGGGCTGCCTGGCTCATTGCGAACTAATTTTCCAGAATTTTACGTAATTATGACATAACATTGAAGGTTGTGCAATGTAACAAGAATATTTAGACTTAGGGATGCCACCCGTTGGATAAAATACAGAACGGTTCCGTATTTCACTGAAATAATAAATGTTTTGTTTTTGAAATGATAGTTTCCAGATTCGACCATATTAATGACCAAAGGCTCGTATTTCTGTGCGTTATTATGTTATAATTAAGTCTGATTTGATAGAGCAGTCTGACTGAGCAGCAGCAGGCCCGTAATCATTCATTCAAACAGCACTTTCGGGTGTTTTGCCAGCAGTTCTTCGCAAGCACAGCACTGTTTGACTTCAAGCCTATCAGCCTAATGGCTGGTGTAACCAATGTGAAATGGCTAGCTAGTTAGCTGGGTGTGCGCTAATACCATTTCAAACGTCACTCGCTTTTAGATTTGAAGTAGTTATTCCCCTTGCGCTGCAAGGGCCGTGGCTTTTGTGGAGCGATGGGTAACGCTGGTTCGAGTGTGGCCTTTGTAGATGTGTTCCTGGTTCGAGCCCAGGTAGGGGCGAGGAGAGGGACGGAAGCTATACTGTTACACTGGCAATACTATAGTGCCTATAAGACCATCCAATAGTCAAAGGTATATGAAATACAAATGGTATTGAGAGAAATAGTCCTTTAAATACTATATTAACTACAACCTAAAACCTCTTACCTTGGAATATTGAAGTCTCATGTTAAAAGGAACCACCAACTTTCATATGTTCTCATGTTCTGAGCAAGGAACTTAAACGTTAGCTATTTTATATGGCACATATTTTACATGGCACACATTTTTACATGGCACATACATGGCACATATTGCATATTTCTTCTCCAACACTTTGTTTTTGCATTATTTATTTGAGGCTAAATTGATTTTATTGATGTATTATATTAAATTAAAATAAGTGTTCATTCAGTATTGTTGTAATTGTCATTATTACAAAACAAAACAAAAAAAATAATGTAAAAAAAAATCGGCCGATTAATCGGCAGCGGGTTTTTTGGTCATCCAATAATCGGTATCGGCGTTGAAAAATCCTAATCGGTCGACCTCTAATATAAAGACTTTAAAATCCTAATTGGAAAACGAAAGACCCAGTTGAGAGGAGCTCGACAGACGAGTGCTGACAGTATATGCAGTATATACCTTTTGAATCCACACCGTTATCACTCGTAATAAACTGAAAGGTAAACACAGCTGAGGTGCTCTTTCCTGTTTCAAAGCGGTGCCACACTTGCGTTGACATGAGGGTTTACCTTTTTATTTTGTGGTGCTGTGGACGGCGGAGAGCAGACATTTACGGCTTCATTAGCAGATCTTTATGTCCTCGTAAAGATTGAGTAAACGGTCTGAGACTGCGCTGAAATGGAAAAACAGCAGACCTTGCTGCTCTATGGACCTGGATCAGTTCACCCCATACTTCTGGGTAAATACGCTCAGTACTTTCAGAACTATTTGACCCGTTTCAGTTCGCCACAAAAGGTAGGACATTCGATACCCTCAAAAGGGCCTTCGAGTTCCGACACGGGGGCATTAAAAAGTTTCAGCGTAAGCTTTGATTTAGTCATCCTAACAAACGTGTCCAAGTCCAGTCAAGCACCTCAAACCACCTCAAACTACATCCATATGTGAACAAACACAAGCTGCATAAGCAACATTTGTTACAGTTTGACTGAAATAAGTCCTGCCTCGGGAGTTTTGGCAAAAATGCCAGTCTCACAAAGGAGAACAGAGAGTTTGACTAATTCCCTCCTCACATACACTGAGAATTCATCTACCTCAGACTGCATAAATAACACGTGAGGCAAGAATCATAAAGAAGCCGATAACACAGAGACAGACAAAATACTTTCCTACAGACGCCCAATAAGACACAACACACTCCAGCTATGGCTTCCCCTGCTTCCTGAGTGGAAGAGAGTCAATTGCATGGTTTCCAACGAAAAACAGATGCGCACTGATAGCTTGGCCACGGGACAATAGAGTAAACTTCGCTTTCACCCCTACCTGTGCAATCCTATTTACGCCGTTCGGCATGACAAAATAAGAAAAGCCCAATGTGCCCCAATCTCGCTGCCGTCTCGGTGTGTGCCTGCGAGCGCTCACACGCTGCGACACATTATGGCTCATTTACTTCCATCTCAGACCATGAAATAGTTTACCAGAATACCAATTAAAGCCTATCTACTTGACTCATCCGCAGAGGCACCTGATGAGCCTAATATAAAGTTAATGTAACCCTTCAGTGAACCCCCCCCCCCCACACACACACAGCACCCATAAAATAATAAGAAACAACGTGGCTCATGTGGTTTCAACATGTCGAGTTTTCAGTGAATACCTCAGCTCTGTGGCATCTAATCCCGTAGTCCGTGACAAGAGTTCTTTCTGCACACAGCCCTCTACGGATTCCCAAATCCACCGTTCGGTATACTACCTGCCCCCGGGTGGGAATTGGGAAATTCCTCAGCCCCGTTAAACAGCTTTGATATGCACTGGAAACCCAAGGTTCTTTGTCAGCTCGGAAACCCAATACGCTGGGAAATGGGCTTCACCTGCGAGTCATTTTTGTGAGGAGGGAAACTGAAAGATTTGCTGCAGCACAACAGGTTCCTTCCCTCAAGTCATGGTGGAAATAGGAGGCTGTAACAAGCCTGGCTGAACAGAAACAAGCACGGGGTAGTTTTAAGTGCTTGGGCCTGTATAAAACAAGTCTCATATTCAGTAGCCCTAAGACCTCTAGCTATAACAAAAAAAGGTATCAGTAATCTAGAATTCCTACATCCAGGAACGGGGTTCTGGCTTGACTACCATACATCAAGTCCACGACCCTCACAAATACCACTGGGCCAGTCAAAATGGTGCCCGTATCAACATGAATGGTACGTCTCTTCAGGGGGCAGCTCTGTGAGGGGAAGGATGTTGCTTGTTCAACAGGGAGAAAGGTTGAAGGGGGGCTTAGAAAAGTTTCAATCCTCAGCAAACCACTGACCCTCTAATTGATATCGTCTGAAGTGGAAAAGTAGCGTACCGTGTTCGCAAATTCACCAATTGGCCGGTTCTGACTTGTCTGAATGACGTTGGAGGCGCACTAGTGTTCATATCACACATCCCTGACTAACTCAGCAACACATTCCTTCTCACAAAGGGACGTTTCAGTAAAGGTTTGAACGGTCCTTCCTTTCACATTCCAGCTCGCCGAAATGTAACACATTATCAGCGACAAGGCAATGACCGCTGGTCCTCAAACGTCTCCAGTGAAATGAGCATGAGGACGAGAGTGGAAGAGCGGTTAACAAATGTGAACTTTAAAAGGTTATATAGACTGAATTAGTCCTCCAGCCAGTTCATCATTGGCTCATATCACCTAAAGAGAGGTTGATGAGGGGAGAGAGAGAGAGAGAGAGAGAGAGAGAGAGAGAGAGAGAGAGAGAGAGAGAGAGCACAAAAGAGAAGGAATATGAGGAGACATTTGAACACACACACACATTTCCACAGGCGTCATCAGTTTCACCTTTAATTAATAGCCAGACCAAACCTCTACTGATGCACTTTTGGCTAGAGGCACATTAAAGCAAGATGAGGCGCTTTCAATCTCAATCATGGGGAAAATGAGAAGGCCTGCCCCGCGGTCGGCCCTAGACGCTCCCGCTGAAGAAAATGTGCACTTTCCCAAGAGCTCATTCCCCAAGTCTGAGTAACCTTCCCATGACTCATTGATCTTAATATAAAACAGATCGGATTTCCATTCCTGTAGTAAAATCCCTGGGGGCCCGGGTTGGGGGGGAAATGTTTAATTTGCCTTCTGGCCTCAAAGACGTAGATTACACCTTTCTGACTTCTCCTGCAGCACATTAATATTGTCTTACTTAGCTTTTAGCCTACAGGTGGAAGAGAGGACTGCTTTTTCTGGTAAAATAAGGAAATTAATACTTTTGCTCCCAGGCAGGTATAATTGGCTCTTCATCATGGGGCCTGTACACATTAGTCAGAGTATACAGGATGGATATTGCAGGAAACAGGCCTTGGGTTCTGTTCAAAGCGCTCATCTCTTTGGCTTGATATGCAACACTCGAGCGCGATTGGGCTCTCCCAGGCTCAGCTGGCCCGCGTGTGGTCCAGATTCGGAGCGCCGTACCGTTCCGCCGGGAGCTGTCAACGACTGTAAGGCATTCCTGCCTGATGAAAAGCTATCGGAGGATGACTGCTGAGAGGACTTGCCAAGTCCTCTTCTCGGAGAGGGAAAACAGGTCTTCGCTTTTTCCTTATATCTTAATATGAGCCAGAGGGAGGGAATGGATGTGGATGGATACTTTTCACCAAAGATTCATTCCTGATTACTGCATTGCTGGAATAAGAAGAGGGGTGTGTACTTTGACTGTGACACGAACAGCGACTGGACCAAATCCTCTCAAAAATATTCAGCTTTATATTCCAAGGACTCGATTCAAACTGTTCACATGAAAACAAGTTACGTAAAACAGGAGCTAACACCTGGGCCGTGGGGGGGGGGGCAGACCTTTACAGTGCACTGCCACGGTACACAAACCTCCAAACACGCGGAGAGGCACAAACACATGAAGCGGCATGCGGTCTCACATGTACATAAGAACAGGGACACGCGCTCCCTCGCGTGTGCACTCCGATTTTTGTTCATGGGTCTTTACTGTACAGGGTTATTAAATTACCTCTGATCCATGCCACTGTTGCCATCGTGTCACAAGGCACTTCTCATTCACGCTTCAAACAGTCTGCGATCCCCTTCAGCGTGTCAGGATAAAGGCATGGCTTCAATCAGCATCGCTCAAAGCCTTTGTGTTCGGGTTCCCCCGGGCCTCTAAAAGAGCTATGGCATCCAGGGAGGGGGGCGTGATGGATAAATTACCTGCTGGTTCAAAGTTGAATTGAATCCAGATTCTAAGCCTCGGCCAGAGTGGTGAAAAAAGTAGCTGTATGCGCCTTTGTCTGGCTTCCATCCAGGCTTTTAAACCTTTTCTTAACAGGAAACTCATGAGTTCTTCAGAGCCAGCTCATTAACCCCATGCAGCCAGGAAGGGCCGTGACATGAAAGAGCTTCTAGGAGCGATGGGTCAAAGGTGACCTGACCACAATGTCATATTGTCTTCCTCACAACATAAAGCAGAAGAGTGGCTCAATGGGGGGGGGGGGGGGGATTTCCTTGTCTCTTGGTAGTCAAGGCGCAATGGAGATTGCATGTGACTTTTGAGTTTTTTTGTCTTTTCAACTTTTTTTTGTCTTTTTAATTGAAAACATCCAATTTTATAGGCATGGACAGGCAAGTTTTGTGTTGACATAAGATTATTTTCCAAATGTATTTAGCATTCAGAGTTTAGCGTCATTTCCAATCTTATTCCTTTCATTTACCGTAAGAAACTTAAAAATGGACCGGTGGGATGTGGAAAAGTTCATGCACTTTCACCCACACTCAAGCTCATTTACACATATGGCCTTTTCCCCACCCACTTATCTATTTGTGCCGAAAAAATTATGACCTGCCAAAGCTCAGTCTATCTCTCACTGCCACACTGCTGCAAATGGGCCTTTATCTGGAGAAATAAAAGCCATATGTATGAGGGAGGGTGGACGGGTGGGAGGGGCGATTTCACTGCTTCAGTGGCTGATCTACTTCAACCCTCACAGCACAGCAATTGAATTCCCATCCAACCCTTCCCTTAAGAGGATTTGAGTTCAGGGGAATCAGGAGGGCGCTGCACTCTGGTGGATGGGGTGGGGGAGGGGGGGGGGGGGCAGTACGAAGAGGGTGGGCTGCGAGGAATAGGGAGGGGGGAAAGGAGGTGGAGATAGGGTTGCCATAGGGGTGATGACGCGAGCATGATGTTGACTATGATGTTGACTATGATGTTGACTATGATGTTGACTATGATGTTGACTATGATGTTGACTATGATGCTGTGTTGACTATGAGGCTGACTATGATGTTGACTATGATGTTGACTATGATGCTGTGTTGACTATGAGGCTGACTATGATGTTGACTATGATGTTGACTATGATGTTGACTATGATGCTGTGTTGACTATGATGCTGACTATGACGTTGACTATGATGTTGACTATGATGTTGACTATGATGTTGACTATGATGCTGTGTTGACTATGAGGCTGACTATGATGTTGACTATGATGTTGACTATGATGTTGACTATGATGTTGACTATGATGTTGACTATGATGCTGTGTTGACTATGAGGCTGACTATGATGTTGACTATGATGTTGACTATGATGTTGACTATGATGTTGACTATGATGCTGTGTTGACTATGAGGCTGACTATGATGTTGACTATGATGCTGACTATGATGTTGACTATGATGTTGACTATGATGTTGACTATGATGCTGACTATGATGTTGACTATGATGTTGACTATGATGTTGACTATGATGCTGACTATGATGTTGACTATGATGTTGACTATGATGCTGACTATGATGTTGACTATGATGTTGACTATGATGTTGACTATGATGTTGACTATGATGTTGACTATGATGCTGACTATGATGCTGACTATGGTGTTGACTATGATGCTGATGCTGACTATGGTGTTGACTATGATGCTGTGTTGACTATGATGCTGACTATGATGTTGACTATGATGTTGACTATGATGCTGACTATGATTTTGAAAATGATGCTGACTATGATGCTGACTATGAGGTTGACTATGATGCTGACAATGATGTTGACTATGATGCTGACTATGATGTTGACTATGATGCTGACTATGATGCTGACTATGATGTTGACTATGATGTTGACTATGATGCTGTGACTATGATGTTGACTATGATGCTGACTATGATGTTGAAAATGATGCTGACGATGATGCTGTCTATGATGCTGACTATGATGATGACTATGATGTTGACTATGATGCTGACTATGATTTTGACTATGATGCTGACTATGATGTTGAAAATGATGCTGACTATGATGCTTACTATGATGTTGACCTTGATGTTGAATATGATGCTGACTATGAGGTTGACTATGATGCTGACAATGATGTTGACTATGATGCTGACTATGATGTTGACTATGATGCTGACTATGATGCTGACTATGATGTTGACTATGATGTTAACTATGATGTTGGCTATGATCCTGACTATGATGCTGACTATGATGCTGACTATGAAGAGGAAGGGGAAAATAAATGGCGAGAGGTTGATGAAGGGAGCGAGGACACACAGTCAGTACCGGCAGAGGGAGGAGACAAGAAGCAGGAGGAAACACTAATGGTGTAACGGGAGGGACGGATGACTCAGAGCAAGGGTGTCAGGTGGTGATCTCTGATCACAGTATACAGGGCTAATACCAGCAGAGGACACAAACTGGCGCTGGCATAAAAAAAATAACTGGAGCATCGACCCGGTCTCAGCACAACCTGCAAGAACAGTGATCCAGGACCAGGGGGTTAGTAATTACCTGGTCGGGGTAGCCATGCCCCGTCGCTACGTTTAAACACTGATCCAGAGACAGGTCTAAAGTTTCACACTGAGGCACCAGACCTCACCGCAAGCTACAAATGTTGACCGTACTATGAGTTAAGATGGGAAACAATAACAACCTTAAAGGCATGCTCAAGTCAAGCGGCAACTTATGAAGAGTGGGAAGCCAATATTAATGTAATAGCCGATTAATGAGGCATGATCCCAGCAAGGCCCTGGGAGCTGGGATAGTGGCCTTATGGGTTTGCGCAGTCACAGACTGCTCAACAGTGCATCATAGAGACATTAAAGCATTGACCTAAACGTCCGATGGCCAGATGCTCGTAGAACAAAGCTGCTCTCTAATGCAACAGCTTTAAATATGTTTTGGTAACTATGCGGTGCTGGGGACACACCTACTACCCTTTCACACAGTTACACAATTACTGGGTGGATTATCAGTTTAGGAAGTCACCCGGGGTATAGTGGCACATGCTGAAGATTAGCTGCTATAGCCAGCGTTCAGGGAGCGACTCACAGGAAGAGATCAAACACCACTCCACAGAGAGGAAGCCATTTGAATGTGTGTGTGACGCTTGACAGAGCACTACCGCTCCATCCGATTCGGTCTCCACGTTTGTTGAAACAAACTGCTCCACAACAAAAGGGACATCATTTCCTCCCCGTGTTTTACATGTGCAACCCAGCTGCTGGGAGTCAACAGGAAAACAATGTAGCCACAGTTAGTTCACAAAGCAAGGGGTAAACGACTCACAAGGCTCTGGACAATATCATCGACACATTATGTAGACAACTTTTGTAAAGCAGCCACAATAGACCAGCCTTTTCCGGTCTCAGTTTATTATCAAATGACAAAGGCCATAGGCGTAGAAGCTACCCTCGGACTGTAAATATCAGGGCTTTTACAAAAAAAGCAGGTTGGCTTGGATTCTATGGCGCTTTTATGTGACTGTTCAAAGCAGCGCTTTAGCCCTGAGCTCATGTTTGAGAAAGATGAGGCAAAAGGTCTCATTCATATTCCATTCTGTGTAAATAATTGAGTTTGTGGCTACAGAAATAGGTCCTGTGTGAGTAACCATGGCTTGGCTTCGTTCTCAATCTTTAATGATTATGTGGCAGAAAGAGCATTTTCCCCCGTCAGGGCCCCTTGGAGAAGCCCACTTTATCAAGACATAAAACACACTTTTGAGACAAGAGACATACCCACGCACGCACACACAGCCAGAACTTCCAAAAAGGACCGTTTTGTCCTCCGTCGGGAACCACTGATAGTCATCGCTGACAAGACTGTGCGGCTAAAAACAGCTTTCATGTATCTGCCAAACCTCACTCTCGCTACGCAGCCCAATTACATCCCTCTGCTGTAATTCCTGAGGAATGTGCGGTTCGGAAGTCCGCCGTCTCACTCTCCCTGAGTTCCTGAAACAACACAAGGTCACCCCGTGCTCCACCCTCTGTCTTACTGCCTCCATATGGACAGGCAGAAGGTGCTGAGGATACGGGAGAAGAAGCATTACGATTGGTCCCAGAGACACACCGAGCGCCTGTATTCATTGGTTACCAGAAAGTTCAAACACAACATTAGAGCCTTTGAATGGGTCTCGGTAGCTGGTAGGTGGAACAACTTTGAAATGGCGGTCCTCTAAGCAGGAACAGAAGATATGTAGAGCGCTGAAAAGCTGGAGAGCAGAGATTGTGGTGGTACTCACCACACTAAAGGGGAGATGCTACTATACCCCACACAAGTACAGATGTCTTTAAAGTATTTGTAGCCTAGACCCCAACAAAACCTGTCAAGATGCCTTATGTGGTCAATAACTCACACATAGTGATGGGAAGCCACACAAAAAGACAAAAGGGTAACAGACTGCTTCAAAAGATGCCATGAACTCCAGAACATTCCGAGGAGGTTCGGAAGACTGTATATCTGTACGTAATGTCCAGGCCCGGGCAACTGGCTGGTAGGGTAGGTCATGTCTGGTATTTTACTAAGCCTTGGTGTTGGATGCGTTCTGGGAGACAGCCACGAGGCTCTATTTTCTCTAGAGGATATCCTGGCTCTGGAGTCTGGGAAGTCGGCCATCATTCCAGCCAGCCAATGAATCACTTGATTAAACAAATTATTGTCATCAAAGTCATCAAGCCTCACGCCTCCGGGCTAACCGGTTTAAGCATAGCATGACAATGCCAAGATTAAAAAATAAATGACCTTTGGCCCAGTCAGGGATGGGAGAAAACGGAGATATGATATACACACTATCAAAGGTGACAGATTGGGAAAGTGGATTTTCAATGAGGTCACTGGGGGCCAGAATTTGTGGAACGCCATCCACAAAAGTCTTGTTTGTTTTGGAGGCTTTCCTTGAAATGTTCCACCCATTAAGACTTTGCCGTTGCCTCAAAAGGAGAGTGAGAAAATTAGCGTGTCAGTGGCATTTGCATTTAAAATCAAAATGGATTCCATCTCACACGGTTCTTTAACGGCTCCTCCCCCCGTTTAATAAAAGTGCCCTCGTTCTCTCTCTCGGTAACGGGAGCGTTTCGGGACACTGGACATGGCTGGACACCTGAGTCAGAGATGGCACTATATCAGGTTTTGTTCAGCTCTATAAGTTATACAAGTGTACCGTTTTTCATGCTTCTATACCAGCGTGAACAATTTTCCAGTTTATCTACTGGACTATTTGGACAGTGTGTCTGCCACCACTGGCCTGGAGAATCAAACTAAAGCACATCTGAAAAGGGCCTTTCAGTCATGACAGGAGACGCAGGAAGACTGAGGATAATTGAATGTAGCTATTTTACAAAACACAAAAAGGTTTAAAACGTCATTGTACAACTGAACCAAATCTGAATAGGCTGCATTTTTCTGGAGAGCAAGAGAGTAAAACATAGCTGTGCCTTGGAGGGCAATTATTAGTTTGAAAAACATTTCCCTACGGTACGGTGTACCTAGACAGAGAACTAAAGTACTTCCTGTTTTTGTCAAACTGTTCCTATGACAACCACAACTCTTTGCTGAATATTCATGACTGCTCCATTAAATTCAATGGCAATGAGTAGAAACGTTTACACATGACCTCAGCATTTGGATGCGAGGTGCTATTTCGAAAGCCTCTAACGAATCTTTACGGAAGTGCCTCAAAACCCTCTGGAATCTGGGAGATTTCTCATGAAAACAACATGAAATTACAGTGTTGCACTGAATCAAGTCAGGGTTTATAATGGAAACACCAGATATTAAAGTGCATTTTTTCTGCTCGGCGGAGCACAGTACAGATTTCAATTAGGTGCTTTTTTAGAACCGATAAAACATGCTCGGAAATATGAGTGAGAACAGACGTGGGAAATGCGGCGTGTTGTTTTCCAGCGCAATCTTGGGAGCAGGATATCACGACCTCTTCATATATCCCCCATTTGTAGATAACACCCCACAGATGAAGCACATTCCCACTCGGATCCTTGTCTATACAGGAGAACAGAGCCAATAGGGAGAAGGAGAGGTTTCATAGGGCAGCAGATATACACAACAAGCTTGACCACAAACTATGAAACTCTGCGCCATTAAGATTTCTGTAACTTAGTGTGGCGGTCGTGTGCCCAAGTCCGAGCAAGGAGATGGAGAGTGTTGGTCAAAGTTTCTGTTTTTAATTAAGTGACATGAGAGTAACTCCGTGCCACATAAAATATGATGTGTACACCATCACAGAACAGGCAGTTAACCCACTGTTCCTAGGCCGTCATTGAAAATAAGAATTTGTTCTTAACTGACTTGCCTAGTTAAATAAAGGTAAAATAAAAATAATTAACTCTAACGATGTACGCTGAGAGTCGGGAAGCATGTTCAGGGAGTGTTTTAATAAATAAATGAAACCAACACGTAACACAAACAACGGACAGACATGACCCAGGAACAGAAACAATAACGACTGGGGAGGAAACCAAAGGTTTCTCAATCCGCAGGACGCCGACCAAGATGACGATCCTGGGGATCAGGAGCGGACTGGTCACCTCTGCTAAGGCGCGGGAACCTGTCGATCCAGCTGAGGCGCGGGACCATGGTGACCTAGAGCTCCGGAGAGAGCACACTTGACAGTACCCCGTCCCTGGCGCGTTCGGCTCCAGCTACAGGACCTGGGGATCTGGAGAGAACTGGTCGCCAGAAACCTGACGTACCGGCTGAGGCGTGAGAACCTGATGAGCTGGCTGAAACCTCCCCGGTTGCCTCGGTCGAGGCACGGGAACCTGTTCATCCAGCTGAGGCATGGGAGCCTATCGAGCCAGTTGGGGAATGGGAGCCTATTGAGCCAGCTGAGGCATGGGAGCCTATTGAGCCCGCTGAGGCATGGGAGCCTATTGAGCCCGCTGAGGCATGGGAGCCTATTGAGCCCGCTGAGGCATGGGAGCCTATCGAGCCCGCTGAGGCATGGGAGCCTATCGAGCCCGCTGAGGCATGGGAGCCTATTGAGCCCGCTGAGGCATGGGAGCCTATCGAGCCAGCTGAGGCATGGGAGCCTATCGAGCCCGCTGAGGCATGGGAGCCTATCGAGCCAGCTGAGGCATGGGAGCCTATCGAGCCAGCTGAGGCATGGGAGCCTATCGAGCCAGCTGAGGCATGGGAGCCTATCGAGCCCGCTGAGGCATGGGAGCCTATCGCCCGCTGAGGCATGGGAGCCTATCAAGCCCGCTGAGGCATGGGAGCCTATTGAGCCAGCTGAGGCATGGGAGCCTATCGAGCCAGCTGAGGCATGGGAGCCTATCGAGCCCTATCGCTGAGGCATGGGAGCCTATTGAGCCAGCTGAGGCATGGGAGCCTATCGAGCCAGCTGAGGCATGGGCTGAGCCCTATCGAGCCAGCTGAGGCATGGGAGCCTGTCGAGCCAGCTGAGGCATGGGAGCCTATCGAGCCAGCTGAGGCATGGGAGCCTATCGAGCCAGCTGAGGCATGGGAGCCTATCGCCAGCTGAGGCATGGGAGCCTATCGAGCCCGCTGAGGCATGGGAGCCCGGAGCCTATCAAGCCCGCTGAGGCATGGGAGCCTATCAAGCTGAGGCATGGGAGCCTATCGAGCCCGCTGAGGCATGGGAGCCTATCAAGCCCGCTGAGGCATGGGAGCCTATCAAGCCCGCTGAGGCATGGGAGCCTATCAAGCCCGCTGAGGCATGGGAGCCTATCAAGCCCGCTGAGGCATGGGAATCCGACAAACCGGCTGAGACCTCCCAGGTAGCTCCGGTTCCAACACCTGGACCTGACATCACCTCCAATACAAAAAAAACACTCCCTGATGCTTCCCTTTATTGAGTCGTCATTCTGTAACGATGTACGCTGAGAGTCGGGAAGCAAGTTCAGGGAGTGAGTGTTTTAATAAATAAATGAAACCAACACGTAACACAAACAACGGACAGACATGACCCAGGAACAGGAACAATGACGACTGGGGAAGAAACCAAAGGGAGGGACATATAAAGGGCAGGTAAGGAGGTGATGGAGTCCAGGTGAGTGTCATTGTGTGCAGATGCGTGTAACAATGGTGACAGGTGTGCGCCATAACGAGCAGCCTGGTGACCAAGAGGCCAGAGAGGGAGCACACGTGACAATCACATACAATTTTGAGGTTTCATCTGACCTCACTCAAAACAACGATCGAATGCGTTGCATGACAATAAGTCCAAATAGCGTTCCAAATATCAACGGGAGATAAGAGCATGCAATTGAACGTTTGGATCATTCATTTGTCATTTCATTGGAATGATTCAAAGCAGAAATGGCTTTTTTGACCCAATACAATGGGTATTTCTCTTGGCAACTGAGACTTACTGGGAATAGTGTTAGGCAGATGTGGGATCATGTGCTCAGGCCAAACACTTAACTCTCATTACTGTCCTAACTAGCCTAATCCAGCGCCATCCTGCTCGGCACATAAGTCTGCTCCCCCCCCACCCCCCACCCCTAAGTCAGACATCCTCTAGCATTCCTAGCAGTAAAGCACCAGACAGAAGGAGCCCCCTTCGCCAAAAGGGAGACCAAATTCACACTCTCCTCTTCATTTAAAGTGTAACCAGGCTGCAGGCATGGTAGTACAGGAAGGAAGCAGACAGGTTAAACACAGGGTCTTTTCCCTGCTTTTCTTTTCTTCGTCACAACCACAGAACCTCCACCACAGTCCTCTGAAGGAACTTTTCATTTGCTGAGCTAATTAAGGGGTGAGAGAGAGAGAGAGAGAGAGAGAGAGAGAGAGAGAGAGAGAGAGAGAGAGAGAGAAAGATGGGCTGCTTTATAAACAGTTACTGTTTTCAACAAAAACTTGACATTCGCGTTAAGAAAGGTGGGGAGTCACTAGTTTGTCAAATTGTGGCTCCTTACTGTCTACACATGCACGGTGGCAGGGGCCATAGTTAAACCACCGTCCATGTGCTGCCTCTCTCTAATGTGTTTCCCCAAGCCTAGAGGGCTGGACTTTGTCTTTAATAAAGACAAACTAATACACACACACACACACAACCTCAGCCTCATGAAAAATCCCTTCCAAAAAGTCAAGAGAAGAGAGGGTGGGGAGGGAGCTGTTCCTTTCAAACAAACACACACACGTCCTGCAGATGTCCGCGAGGCGTACACAAACACTCCCTTCTTGAGTGTCAGCAAAGCAGAGCGTTGGTGCTGCATCTCTCGTCTTAAAAAAAACAACAACATACTTTTCCGCTGTCTCAATATGGAATAATAATGCAACTGTTCTCAGGGTAACTTAAGACGCAGCGGTAATGACAAGCAGAGTCTTAGCCTTGGGGGTGGGGTCGACAAAGCAGGGCTGCGTGCGTGGCTGATGACAAAAGAAGAGCGCATGTGGACAGATGCTTTCCTTCAGAGGCCCAAGGAGCCCGGGCCTGCAGAGTCCATTAGAGATTGCATAACGCTTGGCAGATAGGGAGATTGAAAATGCTAACTTTGAACGGTAACACCCCTCACCCCGTTTGACCTAAAATCATGAAATTAGGTACATAGGTCCCTCTCCTTACAAGGAACAAATGTCTCGGGGACCCATAAGGTCAGCCATGATGGATTTTCCACCATTTAGAATTTTGGGCTAAACTTTTAAAACGCTACTCTTCTGGCAACGAATGACTGATCTGCACGAAACTTGAAGTGTGGCATCTATAGACAAAAGGTCTCTCAATGCAATATTTTTCCAACTCGTACCTAAAACCACAGGGCCACTATTGACCAATAAACGTGGGGTTGGTCTGGCATATAAATCAGTCAAGGATATTCATATTGTAACAACACAGTTGCAAACACTATAACTGGTGCTATAACGGGACAAAATGTATATTGACTCAGAGTGATGACATTTGGCTCACATGCTCAGGGATATGAGTCGAGCTAACCCACGCAATATCACAGACACCGCTGGCCTGATTTTGACAAAACTTGGGTGAATGATGAGTCTTGCCATAGAGATCTGGCATTTACAAAATTACACTGATTGGCCCAACAGGGGCGCTGCATCATTTGTGGGGGGCGACATGTTTACTGTTCATTCTTGTTTGTTCAATATTTCTTAAATGATAGATGATGCACTTTTTTTTTTACAAAAGGAGTATGGGATAAAGCCCTCTTATAGTCACTTTAAAAGAGACTGCGAGTCGGGTTCTAAAACTGCGCAGAGTCGGGGTGTACAGCTATTCAGGTCAGAACATTCAGAGAAGTTGCAAGAATCTACAGGTATATCAATAAAGTTGGTTGAAAATTGTATACCGTATCTAGAGGAATAGGAAATGGAAAAAGGCCTGGCATCGGTGGTTCTGGGTCTGCTAGTGAACGCAGTTTGTGTATTGATGTTGCTATTGTCTTCTTTAATACAGAAGCCAAAGACAGCCTCAGGTGTGGAGCTTGGCAGGAGTGTAGGGTGATCCAGCGGTCAGCTAGCAACCTGTGCTACTCGGGCACAACATTACTTCAAATCAGTGAACATAGAACAAATGAGGTGCTGTGGAGTTCTACCCTTGGATACATCTCCCCTGACCTCCTTGTTTTACGTTCCAGTGTTATTTAAGGGCACGGGATCATAAAGCATACAATGCACATCTATAAGCACATCATAAACATTGCTTTATTGCTTCATAGCATTATTGCAACTTAATGTAAGTATGTATGCATTTATGGTGTGCCTATACATGTGTAAATCCTGATGATATACAGTTTGTAAACAATCACATATTTTGTTATATACAAAGTGTATAGATAACCTCAAAAGTGGAATTGAATTTTTGTGTTTTTCCCACTTATTTACCTTGAATGTCCCGAGATTCCTTGGCCAATTCCATTTTTTGAGTTATTCCTTTGAGGTCCTGCATCAGACACTGAGACAGTGCTAGCCTCACATAAATCATCCATTTGAAAGGAGGTGAACACCCACGCTTCCCACCAATACCTGACAAATATTGACATGCTCCCACATCTGGCAACTAGCGGGAACCCAAAACATAGCTAGGGCCCAACCTTCTTCGCATCCGGGTTACTGGAAATAAAGAAAATCCCAGCGGGCATTATAAATCACCTTCGACTACGGCTCTGTCCAAATTGACACACTATTCCCGATACGTAGTGCACTACTTTTGATGAGGGCCCATGGAGCTCTGGTCGAAAGTAGTGCACTATACACAGAATAGGTTGCCATTTAGTCCCATGTTGCTCAGTTGGTAGAGCATGACACTTGCAACGCCAGGGTTGTGGGTTCAATTCCTGCGTGGGACCAGTATGAAAATGTATGCATTCACTACTGTAAGTTGCTCTGGATAAGAGTGTCTGCGAAAGGACAAAAATGTTAATGTAAATAGACAATTTGGGACAAAGACCCCAGCTGAAATGTCTTATCTGAAGGGTACAGTAATAACTGTGCTTGAAGGAGTGTGGTAATTAACTCCAGGTTGGCATTTTTTGTTATGAATCTTGCCCTGTAGGCAGCTCTGTAGAGTAGCTGGCACAGTCACAAAGTCATAAAATCTGTTTTTAAACATAACCCTAACCTTAACCACACTGCTAACCCTGATGCCTAACCTTGAATTAAGACCAAAAAGCTAATTTCCCCACAGGAATTTAAACAATAGAGCCAATTTTGACTTTGCAGCTGGCACATCTAGCGGAATTCACTCAGTTCTGCCTCCAGGGCAAGATTCATGACAATAAACGTCAACCTTATAATTAACACATAGATTTGCCTGGTGGTTATCAGCCAAACCACTTGATTGCCATGTCAACAGGGGTGCCAACATAGAGAATCAATGTCACGCGTCGAGTTTCATTGAGGCGGATATACGCCTCTCACTGCTGCAGGGTACACACAGATAGAGAGAAGCGATAGATTGATAGGGGGAGGGAGAAGGAGGGGGTTTATGATAGTCAAACATACATGGTGCTGTTGCAATGTATGTGTGTCGTTGCCATGCCCACAAAGCCATGGATCATACCTTGGTAGGCTACAGCCCAAAGGACCAAGGGGTCAAAGAAAATGACAGGTTGAGGGGCTCTCTTCACAACTGCCTGATGACAATGTTCTTCAAAACAACAAAAATACAAAGTAACATGGCCACTTTTGTGTTTTTGTGAGCTTTGACTTTCTCTCCAATAGTATCCAATGGAGGGTGACCCTATGAGTCAAGCAGACACAAGGGCTTCTGGATCTGAGGCTCATCTGTTAAAAACATGCCCTCTGGGGGTGACTTCATGCAAAACAATGACTCGTTAAAACCCTGGTGGCTGAATCAGCTAATTGGACAACCACTCTGAGAGGAACGGAGCCACGTGACAAGACCTGTAAAGCCACAGAGAAAGCAGTGGGACACTTTGAATAAGAGTTCAGTTATAACCCCAAATACACAAAAGACACAAATGCTCAATTATATTTTTCCAAGTCCATTCCAGCATTCTAGACAATTTGTGGGATAATCAGTGGGCCCCAATTATATTACCAAACATGAGGATATAGAAACCGCATGATCACATAATAGTAAGTTTGGATATCTATAATAAAACAAATTCCATACATGTCTCTAATATGTTTGGCTCTAATGCTGACTTTCCACTGTAACACCAGTGTTACACTTAAGCAATAAGGCCCAAGGGGGTGTGGTCTAAGGCCAACATACTAAGTCTTAAGGGCTGTTTTGTGCACGACGCAACGCCGAGTGCCTGGATTACAGCCCTTGGCCGTGGTATATTGGTCATATACCACAAACCCCCGAGGGGCCTTATTGCTATCGTAATCTGGTTACCAACGTAATTAGAAGAGTAAAAATACATATTTTGTCATACCCGTGGTACCAAGGCTTTAAGCCAATCAATATTCAGGGCTCGAACCCCCCTGTTTATAACAGTGTATAACACCCTTATGTTGCAATAGGGAAATGGTGTTTTGAGGACTAGTGAAGAGCAGCATCAACAGCATCGGCGTCATCAAAACAGTACGTCTTGTGTGAGGTGTTAAAGCTCACAGTTAGCTACTGTTATCTAAATGCCAGCTGAAAAGTACCAGTGGCCTGGCTTTGGCCCCACGCCGGAGTCATGGTCCAATGAGACACGGATAGAGCCCGTGTAGACGGGAACAGACAAGTCTGAGCCTTTTGGGTAATACACTAGGTAAACAACCTATTGTTACACTGCCATAAACAACTTATTTAGCTCTCACTAAAGTCTTTGTGAGCATTACAGTAGCTTATTGGGTTGCCTGGAGTTGTGTCTCACTCTGATAACCAAAACGGTCAACTGAGCTGGGCACATAACGGAACATAACGTAGCATAAGGATGTATATAACTAGGTTATACTTTCCTGGCTTAGTGTTTGAGTAGGCTAGGCACGTTTACGCAGCCAAAATGATTTTTGGAAAGGCTGCATGCAGCAATAGCGTTTATTTGCATTTCACAATAATAACCTATGAATTGGCCATTACATCTAAACGACAAAAAGCTTCGTAAATGGAACCAGGCTGGGTTTTATGAACTCCAAAGGCCAACTGATAACAGGTAACGTTAGCTTATAATAAGCAGTGATTTGTAAAAAATAAAATAAAAATGATTCTGGTCATTTCCATCAAGAAAGGTTTCCACTATTTTTGACCAGCAACCTGCCACGTACGTAGAAATTATAGTTTCGGGAAGATGTTCAAATACAGATATTAAACTAGACAAACTGTTTTAAAAAAAAGAAGAAAAAAAAGAAGAAGATGTATCTCTTCAAAGCAAACTCTGAACGTTGAAACATAGACAAACTTGACCGGTCAAAAAAAATGTAACATTGACTACAGTTCAAGAAATAGCTCTGTCCGGAATTAAATTCACATTGCTCCTAAATTGTAATATGACCGGCTACAATGTGCCACATTCAGGACAACAATGGGCTACAGTCACAATTGTTCAAGTGCGTTACAGTATAACGTACAAGTGTGAGTGGTCCCAGATTCAACGTTGTTTCCCCCCCATTCTAACGTTACCCGCAAGCAAATCGATATGGTTCACTTTTTTTTTAACTTACCCTTTCCCCCGAGAGAAAGGCCGTCATGCCGAGGGTCAAAATTATCCAAATGTTCCTCATTATTCCTTCAGTGAAATGTGTAGATACAGCCAAAATACCAAATCGTCTTCCTTCTCTCCCTTCCCTCTTCTGTTTGCGACTATCCCCCTCTCCCCTTGCACCCTCGCTCCGGTCCTTTGCGTTTCTCTCACTCTAGAGTGGAACACCGGATACGTGTTGCGTTTTCTTATTCCGCCACGCACTTTTCCCCTACCAAAAAAATATATATATATATATTTTGAGTCAAATTGCTGCGTAGGAAATTTGACTTGGTTGTTTCACAGTTGAATCCGGACTTCTATTCACTTATAGTACAGTTCCGTTAAACTCGCTACGATTCGGCCATTTCACACTTCACAGAAAGTCAACAGTTTGCAGAGAGAGAGAGTCGGGAAGAAAACACAGGACAGATAGTGCAATGATTGACAGTTACTCCGACCATATGGGTGCATCGTTCAAGCCAAGAGCATTGCCTATCTGTATATCACTACAACGCACTGCCATCAAATGAAATGTCATATTGGTTGCATCTAGATGTACTTAATCGACGTTCCTGTCATTTAGCAGGCGCGCTTATCCAGAGAGACTTTCAGTAGTGAGCGCATATTCTTTTAAGTAAAGTCCCAAATGGGTGTCGAACCCACAACTGTAGCATTGCAAGCACCAAGTTCTATCAACTGAGATACACGGGGACATGATATGCATAGAATATCACTTAATAGTTTACATAATGATAAAATATTGTTTAATGTTCCAGAAAAGTACAGTTACCATTAGTCAACTATAATATAATGTATCACCTTAAATTGTGGGTTATAATTATCTGCATCTTTTAAATCACTGCAGTCATGTCGTCAGGCCTTATCGTTCCCCTTTAACAACGTATTACTTTACTGAAATGACTGTGACAGCTTGAAATTATAATTGTGCTACTAACTGTTTTTCTTGATGGCCTCGATAGTCCAGTAGAGGATCATTTTAAGAAATGTTCCAGTCCGTCCATTTCTATAGTTAATTTCCATGCAAAGTCTCCCCCTGCTGGTATAATTCACTCCTAAAGAGATATGAAATGGGATCCAGTTTCAGTAGGCCTACGGTATGAATCCTACAATCATATCAAGCATAAATGACAGTATTTGAATCTTGAATGAGCACTTTGTTTCAATTGTTTGACATTCTCATACTGTGAATAGCAAACATGGCTTCTAACTTACAAGTAACCACGCATTCATACTTTGTATCAGACTATATGCTTGAATATTGCCTTTCTCGCACAAATCAAATCAAATTTGATTTGTCACGTATGCAGAATAGAACGGGTGTAGATTTTACAGTGAAATGTTTGCTTACGAGTCCTTCCCAACGAGTAAAACTTGTTTGTATAAAAATAGTAACCTGAGGAATAAAATACACAAGAATAAAGCTATATACAGGGGTTGTTTAACATGATTTTTGAATAACTACCTCATCTCTGTACCCCACACATACATTTATCTGTAAGGTCCCTCAGTCAAGCAGTGAATTTCAAACACAGATTCAACCACAAAGACCAATGCCTCGCAAAGAAGAGCACCTATTGGTAGATGGGTAAAAAATAAAACAAGCCGACAATAAATATCCTTTTGAACATGGTGAAGTTATTAATTACACTTTGAGTGGTATATCAATACACCCAGTCACTACAAAGATACAGGCGTCCTTCCTAATTCAGTTGCCGGAGAGGAAGGAAACCGCTCAGGGATTTTACCATGAGGCCAATGTTGACTTTCAAACTGTTAATGGTTGTGATAGGAGAAAAATGAGGATGGCTCAAAAACATTGTAGTTACTCCACAATGCCAACCTAATTGACAAAGTGAAAAGAAGGAAGCCTGTACAGAAACCAATATTCCAAAACATGCATCCTTTTTGCGAAAAGGCACTAAAGAAATACTGCAAAAAATGTGGCAAAGCAATTCACTTTTTGTCCTGAATACAAAATTATTGATTGTTCAGGGAAGAGTACCACTCTCCATATTTTTAAGTATAGTGGTGGCTGCATCATGTTAAGGGTATGCTTGTAATTGTTAAGCTGGAGAGTTTTTCAGGATAAAAAGTTAGTGACTGGAGCTAAGCACAGGCAAAATCCTAGAGTAAAACCTGGTTCAGTCTGCTTTCCATCAGACACTAGGAAATTAATTCACATTTCAGTAGGACAATAACATTAAACACAAGGCCAAATCTACACTGGAGTTGCTTACCAAGAAGACAGGGAATGTTCCTGAGTGGCCGAGTTATAGTTTTGACTTAAATCTGCTTGAACATCTATGGCAAGACATGAAAATGGTTGTCTAGCAATGATCAACAACCAATTTGTCAGCACTTGAAGAATTTTGGAAAGAATAATGGTCAAATGTTACACAATCCAGATGTGGAAAACTCTTAGAGAGTTACCCAGAAAGGATCACAGCAGTAATCACTGCCAAAGGGGATTCTTATCTAATCAAGATGTATTAATGTTTACATTTTCATAAATGTTTTACCCACTTTGACATTAACAGAGTATTTTGTGCAGATCGTTGACAAAATACATGACAATTAAATCCATTTAAATCACACTTTGAAACACAACAAAATGAGGAAGAAGTCAAGGGGTGTGAATACTTTCTGAGGGCACTGGATTCAGTCTTGTTAGTGTGCATAGAGTCAATGCAAGATAGGGTCCATGCAGATAGTCTGTGTAACCTTTTAATTTACATTTTTAGCAGCCTTATGGCTTGGGGGTAGAAACCGTCTTGGAGCCTGTTGGTCTGAGAGCCAATGCTCCTGTACCGTTTGCCGGATAGCAGCAGAGTGAACAGTCTGTGGCTTGGGCTGAAGTATTTGCCATTTTTCGGGCCTTCCTCTGACACTGTCAGATATTGAGGTCCTGGAAGGCAGGGAGCTCAGCCCCAGTGATGTTCTGGACTGTCCGAACCACCCTCTGTATCGATTTGCAGTCGAGGGTGGTGCATTTGCCATACCAAGTGGTGATGCAGCCAGTCAAGATGCTCTCGATGGTGCAGCTGTAGAACTTTTTGAGGATCTGAGGGCCCATGCCAAATCTTTGCAGCCGTCTGAGGGAGAAGAGGTGCGGCCGTGCCTTCTTCATGACTGTGCAGGTGTGTGTGGACCATGTTAAGTCCTTAGTGATGTGGACGTCTCTGACCTCCTCCCAGTAGGCTGTCTCATTGCCGTCGGTGATCAGGCCTACCACCGTCATGTTGTCAGCAAACTTGATGATGGTGTTGGGAGTCGTGCGTAGCCACACAGTCGTGGGTGAACAGGGAGTACAGAAGAGGAGAGGCAGTGTGGAGTGCAGTAGAGATTGCGTCATCTGTGGATCTGTTGGGGCGGTATGTGAAATGAAGTGGGTCCAGGGTATCTGGGATGATGGTGTTTACGTGTGTCATGACCAGCCTTTCAAAGCATTTAGGCAGGTTACCTTGGAATTCTTGGGAACAGGGACAATGGTGGTCAGCTTGAAACATGTTGGGATTAACGTCTGGGACAACAGAATCCTTGTCACCTTGCTGCCAGACTTTTCTCTCAGCTCAGTCTCACTATCGGTTGAGAAAGGACACTGGCAAACTTCTGAGGAGGATTTCTACATAACACTGTTTAAATTAGGAGTATAATAGACCTATACCCTTTCGTAGTCAGCACTGTGTAACCCTCAACTTTATGAAACACAGTTTTCCTCTTTCCTAATCACGAGCAGGGTGCTCTGCTTTTGGTCGTCTGCTTCAAACAGAAATCTCTTTACATCCCCTGTCATTGTTGAATATGGATTGTAATTACAGGCATGACTAGTCCTTTACAAGAGGTGACATGCGTGAACCGCAAACTATTTCAGAGAGCATAGACTTTAGGACCGCAACGTTCTGAAGAGCAGAGCAAGGGCCTAATGCATGGAGAATAGAGGAGGCTTTGTGGGAATTTATTGAACTATTTGTCAGAAACTTTTAGTGAGTATAGTTCCAAGTTGGGGGTGTTGTTCTTGAATGTGGTTGTGCTTTTTTATAGCAAGACGAAACCAATACATTATGTATCAGGACAAAGATCTTTTATGGTGAAAGATTAACTACACCATCAACTCTGAGTGAGTATATTGAACTCATAATAATGCTTACCAGAATTGACCAA
Organism: Oncorhynchus masou masou; assembly: GCF_036934945.1. Classification (NCBI taxonomy): domain Eukaryota; kingdom Metazoa; phylum Chordata; class Actinopteri; order Salmoniformes; family Salmonidae; genus Oncorhynchus; species Oncorhynchus masou. The sequence goes on along the minus strand of NC_088223.1, from coordinate 39,582,476 downwards.
CTTAGGGTTATCTTTTTTGATAACTTTGCATACGGCCATGCAACTATTTGGCCCACAAGTTGAATGGCCACACTGTATTTAGTACCTATACCGTGTGTCATTTTTCTCTCTACTACTATTTCAATAAAACTGATCATCTTTGATAACCACTATGTCATTACTTAGCTATACGTGGTAACTGCAGATAACAGGCTGGAAACAATGACTGAATTGTAATAAATAAAAGGCCCCTGTTCCCACAGTATCTGTGTAACTTAATATAAAGTGTGACCCTGTATCTCCTTCCCCATGCTTACTTCTTAAGGGAATCTTCTGTGTTCAGAGTCTGGAGCATGGCGCAACCTAGCCATTGCCAAGGCTGGTGGAATGAAATCTATAGGGGGTTTGGCTCCTGCCATCATGCCCTCCCGGTTGGATCCAGCCCGTGTAAAGGAGGAGCCATGGAGGGATCACCCTCCAGCGGCCCCTTCCATCCCTGCACTCTGGTTCCCATCCCCCCAGTCTCCAGAGCAGGCTGAGCTCTTGCTCTGGCATCCCAGATTACCCAGCCAATTAGAGTGAAGGCAAAGCCCCTTCTGCCACAGTGGCTGGTGCAGCCGCAGCATGCTGAGAAGCTATGGCCCTGTGTTGTACGAGGATAGGACACAGGCAGCACTGACTGGTAGACATGCAAGTCACCCTGGGAGAAAGAGTCATGGCAGCTGTCTTACGTCAAATGGATATAATGTATAAGTCAGTATGAAAGACACAGGATTTACATAGTGTAGCATGAGATTTACTTAACAGTTATACATTTTATGGAGGATAGTGATGCATTGAATACATGCCATGGTATTTTGTGATCATTATATATGCTTTGAAACTGAACCATATACAATGATGGATTGATTGTACAGTAATACTGAAAGAGGAAATCACATTTCGTTTATATCTCAAACAACAGCACCACCTGGTGGCAAATAATAATAGTTCCGAACATCTAAACGCATTTAGACAGTCTACTGGGGGAAACCGTAAACAGGATATAAAAATTATATTTCAAGTGATAGCCCAGAGGCAAAAGTCTTAAATGTTGAGAAAAATAATACAAAAATAAACCTGCAGGCATATGTTTGGGAAAAAGCAGCTATTGTCTGTAATTTTCTCCACCTCGGTTTAAGGCTACAATGTGAAACTCAACACACACACAGAGTAGCAGTGTGTGGGTAAAATTTCTGGGTTAAGCCTAGCCAGGAAAAAAAGCCATCATATTTTTTTACAACCTGTTATGATAATTGCGTATTTTCCTCTATAACCCACTGTGATGTATATAAGGCCAAGACAACAAGAAAAGAACAGTCACACAGTGGGCAGAATCATTGGTGGAAAAAGTACACAACTGTCAAGTAAAAGTGAAAGTAAAAGTCTAAAAGTATTTGGCTTTAAATATACTTAAGTATCAAAGTAATAGTAAAAGTATAAATCATTTCAAACTCCTTATATTAAGAAAACCAAACAGCAGAATGTTCTTGTTTTGTTCATTAATCAATAGCCAGGTGCAAATTTCTGTTCTGCTGAGCTCAAAATTGAACGTTGAACTCTGTGCAACTTCCAGCGTGCCTTTACTATGAACACTGAGGCTGTACCCACTTTAGGTTAGTGTTAACAGTGGCCAAGTAGGCTACTGTGGTTATTTGATCCTAATGTAGACCTACCAGAGTGACCTACCATCAAAAACAATAGAGAAAATGCATCCTATAACACTTTAACATGGAAATAACTGTTCTATCATTCAGCCTACAGTAGCAGCCATGGTGTGGTGTTCAACGTTGACCTACATTCCATGACTCTTGGGGAAAAAACATGCAGGGCTTAACATTAACCTGTTTATCCACTTCACCTTCAAACAAGGTGACTGAAAATGTTGTTTTGTTTTGTGATGCAAGAAACCACTTTACAAAATAAAATGCATTATTATTCCCATACCATTAATACAGAGAATCTGCCAAATTATAATACCCTCTGCCTATTGGTTACTTAGCTTATTCAAGCCTGTCTCAAAATACAACACTGCCCCTTTAAGACAAAGAAATGCTCTTTACCTGACTTGCTTTTAAAAGATTTCTAGAAATGTACACCTTTTGTGCTCTTGTTGGAAGCAATCACTCCCCTATTGCTGACTACAAATGTTCTATAATTGGACTCACTAAGTAGCAAAGGATATGAACAAAATGTGGACACCTGGCTACATGCAGCTCTCACTTTGATCTCAAAACAAGCACATCTACTCACGACCACTCATGCTGTAAACACAGTCCAGTTCAAAGTGAATGGCACAGATCCACATATGGCAAGGATCTATTTGCATATAGGCCTACTGCAGCTCTGATTGTTTACGCGGCACCGGCCTGTGTAGAATACGGCTGAGTTGTCAATGCAATAGAATCCTACTCCGATGTGTTCTGTCTACAACAAAATATCTTGCATAGTTAGTTTTGTTTCAGTAAGTTGCATTGAAAGTGACTAATATTGCATTGATTCTATCACAATTGCCACAGTAAAGGGAAACGTTGATAGTGTTAACAGAGAAAACTCTAGAACGGTGGTCACCACCAACTTCAAGATCACTTTTTGAGTCAACTTAAAAAATGGAAGCCTATGCAACATTAACCAATTAAAAACAGTACTATGGCAATGAGGTTTGTGCAGTCAGCTATAGGCCCAATACATTATCACTGCATATTGTCTTTGCTTGAATTGCCATGCCTCTGCATTGTTGTTCAGAACATTTAAAAACATTATATTTCAACATTTGAGGTAGGCTATATGATCACACCGGTAATAGATCCCTTGTTTTATTTGTGAGGCACAGCTGAGTGAGCATACATTTAAATAATTAGCTTTGATTTTACTGGGCTGATGGTCAATCTCAGCAGAGGGAGAGAGCAGCAGACTGAGGTGACCGTGAAACTCGAGTTGCACCACATTATTTCGGCCTCAAGCACAAATTCATGTTGTTACGCCTATGAACAGAGAAAGTGAAATATTCCTTGATGTTAAAAAAAAGACCCAAGCTGCTAATAATAACAACAACAACGCAAGCCTATAGATACACTTTCATACTCGTTCATTACCTCAGCAGCACTCTGTAAGGTAGCACCATGTTTTAGCCAAAGGACAAAACCTAGGAGGCTCATGGTTCTCACCCCCTTCCAAAGACTTACACAGTAATTATGACAACTTCTGGAGGATGTCCCCCAATCTTTCAGAGCTCTTGCAGCAAGAACTGATGGTGTCCACCCAATCAAAGGATCAGAGAATGAATCTAGTACTGAAAGCATAAGCTACAGCTAGCTAACACTGCAGTGCATACAAAGTGGTGAGTAGTTGACACAAAACAGTTTTTAACAAATTAATTTCTTCCCAAAATTAAGAAGAAGCAAGAGAGCGAGAACGAGAAAGAGAGGCAGAGAGAGAGAGAGAAAGCTAGCTATATTTGGTTGTATTTTTTTTTTTACTTAGCTAGCGAATGCAACTACCTAGTTTACTCAAATACCCAGCTCAAACAGAAAGGGATGCTATGTTAGCTAGCAGCTGGCTATGGCTATCCAACACTGGACCTCTTCCAAGTCAAAGTAAGCTTTTGGTGGTATTAATTTATTGCCACCAGACTAACTACGAAACTGCTTTCTGACTGTACACTGTGCTGCATGATTGTAGGTGGTTTACCAATGCGTTAGTTCTGGTATGTTGACTATGTTGTGACAAAGATGTAGGCTGTGTGTAGCAGTTACAGGGCATGATATGGTTTGGCTTGGAAAGGTTTTTTCGCCTGGTCACACAGCTAATGTGTTGTGCACTGAAGTCCACAAGGAAAGGGAAAAGGTGAGAGGAGAGCCCGTAGACAGTTGAGAGAAGGAATTATATGTATAACATGCAAAGTGATCATGCTGTTTTTATGTGGCTGCTATGAAAGTGAACTGTATTCAGGGGTGTATTCATTCTGTCGATTCTGTTGAAAAACATTTTTTAAACGAAAGCAAATGGAACGAAACGGGGATAAACATACCTGAATTTGTCCAACAGAAACTCTTGTTTGCAACTGTTGGACTAATGATTACACCCTAGATCAGCTAGATGCAGGCAAGAGTGTGCAAGGGGGTATTGAATGTGTCACTGTCTGTCACCTTGATTACTCAAAATTGTGTGTGTGTGTGTGCGCGCACAAGTAGAAAAAACATGTTGATTCTCCCTACTTGTAGAGGAACGCCTATGCAATCTTCCTCTCTGTCATACAGTAGCCAACCTACTTTTAGTCTTTGTTGTCCTAGACTAGGCTACCAGGCTAAAAGGCATGCCAGCAAGCCTAACCTAATTTCATGGCCGACGATGAGCCAACTCGTTCACATTAGCCTAATATATCTAGTTAAATGTTGAACTTCCATCCTCTCAGGCCAGGGGCACAATGTATGACTTTATGGTTGGATCAGAATTGCCGTTATAATCATTGGCTGTTACACCAAGTCCACAAGTCCAAATCCCTATCTCCACCCATGGCTAATTTAGGAAAGGGACAATTTTATCTAACTAGCTAGCCACCGGAGGACAACTTCACAACGAGATGGAACAATGTTTAAAAATTTTATCAGTGCTTTTGATGCAATATGATTTGTGTGAAGTCAAATCCAAAATGGCTTCACTTGACACTTTTGTTTGGTGCGCCAGGACCATTCACAGTAGAGCTCACTCAGTTTAGCTCAACACTGATTGGCTATTATTTTATTTAAACATTATCAAGGGAGTCCAAATGCTTGCTGGCTTCTCTCGCTAATGAATTCAATGCTACAGGCGACAACAATGTCATACTCATTTTGGCCAGACATACTGAGACAGAGGGATGCTGTTTCGCTCAGTTGGATGCTTTCTCTGGTGAGATACATTCAGCCACTTGCGAATTGAAGGGAAATTATGAAACACAACGATCATAAATACCCCCCACTGCACACAAACACACACGCAGACACACAAACGCGCACATACTATCACTCTGTGTCTGAGGGCACACTGTCACGTAGAGTAGGCCAGAAGGCTAAACTGAAAAACCTAACCTCTATCAAATAAAAAGATGGCGGCGCCGCAAAAGTACTTCTGTGCTTCTGGGTGTTTATTTACATAGTGAATACGGAAGAAAAACAACAGTACTATCAGCCGTAGTATCCATTACGGGACAGCTATAAAAAATAAAAAATAATAATAATTAAATAACAATGCTGCCCCATCAACAGCTCAATCCAAAATGGCCCCCCCCCTTGAACTGAAAGAGAGGCTCCTTTTTGTAGGGGAAGCCCCTCCCATCAGAGCATACCCAGCACTAATTAATTAAGCAATTACCTTCATCAAAGCCTACATTTCCCACTCAGCTATACATCATGAATGATATACATTGCAACACATTTCTCATGATACAATATACCAATATAACATTTACAAAATCCCATCCCTACTGACATGGAGTCTTCCAATAAGCTCAGTCACATGAACGAGCCATTCGGGACAGGCACTACAAAGCCAGCCCGATTACCGTAGCTCTGGTCCTTATCCCAGCATACCCGGAAGCTACAGAGACGGAGAGAGAGGAACAGAACCAAACAAACAATGCACTCATCCATAACATTGATAAGTGCAATAAACTCTGCTAAAATTAAACATGAACGCTTGTCTGTATATTCTTTATACCATGAACTGTTACTGACGGGAGGAAAGAATAAAGTGTGAAATGTATGTACTATGATAGAGTTAACTTCTCTTTGTTAATGTAGCTAATAACGGAGCAGGGAGGCGCGATGAATGTGTGTGTGTGTTGGTGTACTGACGGACTTCTCCGTCACACACTCCCTCTGTGGGGGCCCGTGAGGCGACTGTATTGGCACGGCTCAGGCTGCTGTGTTGACGGTGTTCTTACTGCTTCTAACATGGATGCCGGGGTCTTCATCATCATCATCATCTTCCTCCTCCTCGTTGTTGGCTCCCTTGTGCATGAGGGTGGTGCAGCTGAACTGGCTCAGAGACTTCCCTAGAAATCCAAAGCTAGGAAAATAGATATCAAAGTACACACATAACAGACATAAGTTCACGGGTGTGGAAATACAGTGCATTCGGAAAGTATTCCCTTTGGCACATTTTGTTACATTACAGCCTTATACTAAAATGAATTAAAAACATTTTCCCCCTAATCCATCTACACAGAATACCCCATAATGACAAAGCGAAAACAGGTTTTAATTTTTTTTTTTGCAAATGTATCCAAAATAAAAAACAAAAATACCTTATTTACAGATTTTGCTGAGACACAAAATTGAGCTCAGGTGCATCCTGTTTCCATTGATCAGCCTTGAAATGCTTCTACAACTTGATTGGGGTCAACCTGTGGTATATTCAATTGATTGGACATGGTTTGGAAAGGCACACACCTGTCTATATAAGGTCCCACAGTTGACAGTGCATGTCAGAGCAAAAACCAAGCCATGAGGTTGAAATAATTGTCCGTAGAGCTCCAAGACAGGGTTGTGTCGAGGCACAGATCTGGGGAAGGGTACCAAAACATTTCTGCTGCATTAAAGGTCGCAAAGAACACAGTGGCCTCCATCATTCTTAAATGGAACCACCAAGACTCTTCCTAGAGCTGGTCGCCCGGCCAAGCTAAGCAATCGGGGGAGAAGGGCCTTGGTCAGGGAGGTGACCAAGAACCCAATGGTCACTCTGACAGAGCTCCAGAGTTCATCTGTGGAGATGGGGGAACCTTCCAGAAGGACAACCATCTCTGCAGCACTCCACCAATCAGGCCTTTATGGTAGAGTGGCCAAACGGAAGCCACTCCTCAGTAAAAGGCACATGACAGCCCGCTTTGAGTTTGCCAAAAGGCATCTAAAGGACTTACAGACCATGAGAAACAATATTCTCTGGTCTGGAAAAACCAAGATTGAAGTTTTTGGCCTGAATGCCAAGTGTCCCATCTGGAGGAAACCTGGCACCATCCCTACGGTGAAACATGCTGGTGGCAGTGACTGGGAGACTAGTCAGGATCGAGGGAAAGATGAATGGAGCAAAGTACAGAGAGATCCTTGATGAAAACCGCTCCAGAGCACTCAGGACCTCAGACTAGGGCGGCGGTTCACCTTCCAACAGGACAACGGCCCTAAGCACACAGCCAAGACAATGGCTTAGGGATGAGTCTCTGAATGTCCTTGAGTGGCCCAGCCAAAGCCCGGACTTGAACCCAATCAAACATCTCTGGAGAGACCTGACAATAGCTTTGCAACGCCGCTCCCCATCCAACCTGACAGAGCTTTGCAAAAATGTCTAAAAAACAGTTTTGCTTTGTCATTATTGGGTGTCGATTCCTGAGGGAAATGTTTTTTTAAATCCATTTTAGAATAAGGCTGTAACAAAATGTGGAAAAGGTCAAGGGGTCTGAATACTTTCTGAATGCACTGTACAAGAGATATTCAGAAGTTCAATAGAATGTTTCCAGTGCATATTATCAGTCTCTTACACCTCTAGTTTGTTCTTCCATTCAACCTTCTGATATAGCGAACATATTTATTCCCTAGCCTGGTCATTGTGCTGCCTTGCTAACAATTGGAGTGACAATGGCCATAGACAGAAAGACAGCACAAACAGACCTGGGATGGGGCTATTCCCTCCCTGTGCTGTGACTGTGCTGTGACTGTTAGCTACCTGACAGAGGTCAGCTGCTCTTTGAGCTCCTCCATCAGGGTCTCTGGGATACACAGCGTGGCCTGGCTCTGATTCTTGAGTCTGTTGCGGTGGAACAGGTAAAGAGCCTCCTCCCGCGGATACAGCAGCAGGGAAACCATGACTGGGGAGAGCTGGGTCACGAGCTTACTCAGGGTCAGAGGACGAAAAGCAGAAGACTGAGGACCAATTCCAAACTAGTGCCTATTCCCTAGGCACTAGATATTCATTTGTTTGGGTTTGGGCATAAGAGTGAGGAGCAATCCTACAGTGGGAGGACAAAATCACACGAGTCATACTGTAGAATTTCCTTAACTTCTTATGGCTGCAGGGGCAGTATTGAGTAGCTTGGATGAAAGGTGTCCAGAGGTGCCCAGAGTAAACGGCCTGCTCCTCAGTCTCAGTTGCTAATATATGCATATTATTATTAGTATTGGAAAGAAAACACCCTGAAGTTTCTAAAACTGTTTGAATGATGTTTGTGAGTATAACAGAACTCATATGGCAGGCAAAAACCTGAGAAGCAATCCAAACAGGAAGTGAGAAATCTGAGATTGGTATATTTTCAACCCAGGCCCTATTGAATTCACATTGGGATATGAATAAAGTTGCACTTCCTAGGGCTTCCACTAGATGTCAACCGTCTTTACAAACTTGAATGAGGCTTCTGCTATGTTGTGGGACTGAATAAGAGCTTAATGAGTCAGCTTACTGGCAGAGAGCCATTTCCTGGTCATGCGCATTCCACATGATATCGACTTGCGTTCCGTTGCTTCTGTAGACACAAAGGAATTCTCCGGTTGGAACTTTATTGAATATTTATGATAAAAACATCCTAATGATTGATTCTATACTCAGTTTGAAATGTTTCTTCGACCTGTAATATAACTTTTTGAAATTTTTGCCCGAAGTTTTTGTCCAAACGCACAAGCGTTTGGATATGTGTACCTAACGCTAACAAAAGCAGCTACTTGGACATAAATAACGGACATTATCGAACAAATCAAGCAATTATTGTGGAACTGCGATTCCTGGGAGTACATTCTGATGAAGATCATCAAAAGTAAGGGAATATTTATCATGTAATTTCGGGTTTCTGTTGACTCCAACATGGCGGCTAATTTGATTAATTTTCTGGCGCCATCTCAGAAATTTTTTTGAAATCTGACACAGCGGTTGCATTAAGGAGAGGTATATCTATAATTCCATGTGTATAACTTGTATTATCATCTACATTTATGATGAGTATTTCTGTTGAATCGATGTGGCTATGCAAAATCACTGGATGTTTCTGGAACTAGTGAACGTAACCTCCAATGTAAACTCAAATTTTTTTATATGAACTTTATCAAACAAAACATACATGTATTGTGTAACATGAAGTCTTATGAGTGTCATCTGATGAAGATCATCAAAGGTTAGTGATTAATTGTATCTCTATTTGTGCTTTTTGTGACTCCTCTCTTTGGCTGGAAAAATGACTGTTTTTCTGTGGCTTGGTGGTGATCTAACATAATCGTTTGTGGTGCTTTCGCCGTAAAGCATATTTGAAATCGGGCATCATGGTGGGATTAACAACAAGATTACCTTTAAAACGGTATAAGATACATGTATGTTTGAGGAATTTAAATTATGAGATTTCTGTTGTTTTGAATTTGGCGCCCTGCACTGGCTGTTGTCATATCATCCCGTTAACGGGATCGCAGCCCTAAAGAGTTTTAAGCAAGGAGAAAATAAATTATATTAAAATACCAGCAAAAGTAATTCTAATAACAAATATTATAAAATACAGTATACAGTGGGGCAAAAAAGTATTTAGTCAGCCACCAATTGTGCAAGTTCTGCCACTTAAAAAGATGAGAGAGGCCTGTAATTTTCATCATAGGTACACTTCAACTATGACGGACAAAATGAGAAAAAAAATCCAGAAAATCACATTGTAGGATTTTTAATGAATTTGTTTTGGCCTGGACCTGACAGCATAACAGCAATAAACCTCAAACTACTTACAGAACTGTCTGTCAGATGATAGGAGCTGACATTAAACATCCTGTCACTCATATCTGACAAGTCTTAAATCTGTCTCAATCAGTCCTATGAGTCCTATGGGATGGGAGGTAAGCTAGACATCATTCAAGCAGAGATGGCTTTCCAAACCAAACCATTTGGTTCTTTACGGCAACATAGAAATCACTCAACATTCAATGTGGGAGTGGATAGATAGCCACGCACGCACCCACACCACCCTAGCCCTCCCCCACACCTTTGGTCTGTCCTTTGTGGCCTCCACCCTGTTCCTGAGGGTGGGGAACGCAGCAGGAGCCCTACCTCCTCCTGGATACCCCTCGGGTCCTTCCTAATGAACGTAGTAGAAGAAGCTGTACAGACACTGGGACAGACTGAGCAGATAGCCAGGTAAAGGTAAAGGTTACCTGAAAAACAGAGCTAAAAATGCTACAGTTGGATTGGTGCAGCTAGTTTGTTTATGTTTACTGCTGTCGGCACCATCTTCACGAGACAAAGGTACTGTTATCCATCCATCCATTCATTCAGGCAGTCAGCCAGCCAGCCTATTTCAAGGTGCTAGTAAAACACAGAATCTGGGTTTGTGTCACATCATCATTCCTTCATTCATCATTTTTTTTTTCAAAAGACATTTACTAAGGTCATAAGAGCTATTCTGGTCCTAGATGCAGACGCACCGGGTGCCACGTTACCCTATAATAACCCTGATATACTATACCACCACCGCTGGTTAAACAGTACTGCCTGTCAAAGCAGTAGCCTCTGTTGAGTCAACATCTCCTCTGGAATATACAGTCGCAAAGGTCAAATCCCCACTCTGTGGTGTTTGGTACTAACCTCATACAACTGCCTCTTTATAGGTCAGTGCCACGTCTGCTGTATAAATAAAGCACTTAAAGTGATAGTTTAGCGCAGTAGGTGAAATGTTTTGTGCATGGAGGAGGTTTGGCCGCTACACACAATTTCTGGAAGTATTAGATGTGGTGTATAATCTACGTACATATATTATTCTGAATATAGGCTTTAACTGCTAATCGCATTGGCTCTAAGCATCTTCTTAATAATAACCAAATTAGTATATATCCCCTCCAGTCTTGCTGAGCGGTAACTGACCTGCCATAATCATTAATAAGTGAATTAAATAATAATAATAAAAATACATGCATATACACCTACCCAAATAATAGTGCATAAAATATGTGCACAAAAATAAGTCCAGAAAAGATTGTAACATTTGCTACTGCTGTAGCTGCCTGTTACCTGCTAACCTCAAGGGCTTGGGTTTCATCAACCCGGACACATTGCCCAGGTGGATGTATGCTGATCTAGTCATATGAAATAACCATTGTCATTACTGTAAAATGAATCGTTAACACGTTCACGAGTGAGCGTCGTTATTGCAGCGACACGTGCTCGCTTTGTTAAAACGTTGCATTCGAGCCCTCTCGGGCAGTTTGTTGTTCTATTTGTGGCACATCGTACAATTGCTACATTGTAACATTCACAAAAACTCAATGGCAACATTATGTCAACAGTGTCACGTTTTACAAACTTACCGTTTCCTTCTTTTGTAGCTTCGGGCACGTCTACTTTATAAAATAACGCTTATCTTCGTCCCTGACTCCCCCGATTTGTTAACAAAAAATGTAGGCCTAGGGGTGTGTTGGTAAATTCAATCTGGAGTGTCAGAGTGCGCTCAGAAAGATGAGTTCAGAGGACGCTCAGAGTGCACACTGGGCGTTCGTAAATTCAGAGCGTTGTCAGATGCGTTGTTAGATTGACCGTTGGTAAATTCCGAGCGTTTCGCTCTCCGAGCGTGGACGCTCTGGCCTGGGAGTAGGGATGACCCCAGCGTTCACAACGGCTGTCAAGCACCCAAGCTAACTGGACATCTTGCTGTCTTCTTCCAGACACAAATGAGATAGCACCTCTCTGCCCATTTATCTCGCCCTAGCAGAGCTTTTTATGTTTTCATGTTGGCGTTGTTGACTGTAACTGTGCTGTTGGCAACAATTGATTATGCTTTTTTTTGCCGACGTTTACTGACACGGTCCATATTCAACGGGTGTTGAGCATTCATAAATCCATCAGTTATTCTGCACTCTGGCACACTCGGACGAAAGTGCTCTTAAATCGGAGTAGATAGCCAGAGTGAATTTACGAACGCACCCCTAGTATCTAGGCAACAGTAAATTGGTGTCTAGTGGGGAGCAGAACGTGACAGCACGCGAACAAAGAGAAGTGCAGAATCCAATGTATTGGTTAACAATGAGGAACCTATGCATTTCAAGACAGGTCAGAATTATTATAACAATTGCTGTGGAGTATCTAATGCATGTTCCTTGCTTTCATTGTAGAGAATTGTTTTCTTCTTCAACAGGACACAATATCTATGATACAAATAATAAAAAGCAAAGGCACACGGGTATATTTCATTTTATTTTAAATGCCAGACATTTCAAAAACACTGTAAATTCAGTTAACTTCCCATATGAAAGAATTGACTTGGCATATTTCGACATGAGGTCATTTCCAAACTGTCAACAAAGCTAATAACAACAGCTAACCTTCACAGAACATCTAATATCCTGACAATCATTTTCAATGCGCTATTTCGCTCAGACATCTCTCCCTGTCCTCTCAGAGAAGCCCTTGACATCATGTTTATGAGGCCTTTGGGGTGAAGAGATGAACTCTCTCTATGAAGACATCCAAGCCCCATTCCTTATCCTTCACGCTTGGGAGAGCACCTGAAGACTGTATATCACAACTCCTCCCTGGAATACGTATCAAATCAAATGAATATTGTGCAACTACCTTGCCACAATTCTCTCCTACAATATATTCTCATATTTCACTCAATTGGTTTTTGTGTTAAATATCAAATTCAGTTCAATGACAGGTATACAAAGGAATATCAATAAAGGTACTATCAATGACAAACACAATTGTATTAATAAAACTCACCAGAAAGTCTGTTTACACAAGGCACATAAAATGGAGGACATATAGAGAGGTGTTAACGAATAACAATGGAAGGTTAATAAACTACACGCATACTCTACTGTATGTTTGAATAAATATGCTCCTCACGTGCATCTAGAACAAATGGAAGACAAATATCATTTGAGCTGTTATTTCAGGGGAAGATCTTACCTTTGAACTATTCAGATTTTTTGTTTTTGTTTGTTTAAGTGTCCAAGAGGTATTGTCAGTCCTTGTCCACGGACGACATGATCAGTGATCAGTGCTGCATACCCGTTACAGACAAAACAAGCTGTGCTTTCCTGTTGAATCTCAGAGGGAGGTCCAGTTCACATGGTCTTACTTTTTCTTTGTCCCGTGGATTGATGGCCACCAAGGAGCCTCTGTGACTCAATGGCACTTAAAAAACAAACGTTCAATAGTTTTAGAAAAATATTATGTTACCCTTTTACAAAAGAAATGCGGGGAAATTGGTTACTGTTCAAATGATCTTTACCTGGAGAATTTGTATTGGTCACACCGGTACAAGGATAGCTTTCCATCTGAACGTTTCAGTTAAGGCATAATCAAAATGATCCACAAAAGGAGTAGATGGAAGGATGGAAACGCAAACGAGATTGGCCCTCAGGAATGCGAACCGAAGTGCATGGTCTTCTTCATACCTTGTAAACCTTGGCACCAGGTATTGCTGGGACCACTTCTTCACTGTAGATCAACTTCTGATCTCCAAAGAACTGCCTGATACCCATCTTAGCTATATCCACATCAACAACTGGGTGTCCCATATCTGCAAGCCTGCGTATCAACAGGTAGGAGGAGATCATTCAGGCATGTACAAGTTCTTTCTAAATAAAAATAAAATAAAAAAAACATGTCTACGGTTATAGAAGTGTAATATTATGTTCGTGTGTGTGTGTTGAATTTCCGCAACCTACCATTTCGTATCAACAGCTTTCCCACATTGTGGGAAGAAAAACCGGACTCCCTTCAGTTCACAGAGAACATTGTCAATATAGCTCTCCAACATCCTATTACATAACAAAATTAGCTATGTTGTACCACTGAAAAAGGCAGTGAAAGGCATCTCAGTCATTTTACACAATAAGCCTATTCACATGACAGACAAATCTTGAATTATTACACTCTGTAATTCCTTGAGAACTACAGCTAGAGATTCAGTAATATCAAAAGAAAAATGAGTACTGAGAGCCAATCACTCCCTCTTTCCAACCTTGCTCCCATTCTCCCAGAGTCCTGACTCTATACGCCTGAGCTTCCATTCTGTAATACCTTCCACCCGCTCAGACAGCAAGAAAATAACAACAGAGGAAATGGGTGGAATGCCAGACCCAATCACATTGCCAAACTGAAATTTTACTGCTGATCAATTCAAATCAAATGTTATTTGTCACATACACATGGTTAGTAGATGTTAATGTGAGTGTAGCAAAATGCTTGTGCTTCTAGTTCCGACAGTGCAGTAATATTGTCACGAATATTACCGACGTTGGCTCCCCTTCTGGTTCAGGTGGCGCTCGGCGGTCGTCGTCGCCGGTCTACTAGCTGCCACCGATCCTTTGTTCTGTGTTCGTTTGTTTTTGTCTAATTGGTTTCACCTGTTCCTTGTTAAGGTTGTTAGGGTGGGGTTATTTAAGTTTGTTTAGCCCACTTCTGTTTGTGCGGCCTTGTTCTACTGTAATTGTGAGAGGTGTTAGTATTTTGTTGTTGTTTTTTTCGCTGTCCTGGTATTTTACCTAAGGGAACTATTTGTTTTAATAGTTACACCTGTGTTGGGTAAATACTATTCTGTTCTTTTGATTTTGGACATTAAAGCGTGTTTTCCCCGCATCCTTTGCTCTCTGCGCCTGACTCCACACACATTCACTCATTGAGCGTTACAAATATCTAACAAGATATCTAACAATTCCACAACAACTACCTAATACACACAATTTAAAGGGGTGAATGAGAATATGTACATGTGCAGTAAGTATATGGATGAGTGATGGCCGAGCGGCATAGGCAAGGTGCAATAGATGGTATAAAATACAGTATTTACATGTGATATGAGCAATGTAAGATATGTAAACATTATTCAAGTGCCATTATTTAAAGTGGCATTGTATAAAGTGTCTCGTGATCCATTGATTAAAGTGGCCAGTGATTGGGTCTCAATATAGGCAGCAGCCTTTCTGAGTTAGTGATGGCTGTTTAGCAGTCTGATGGCCTTGGGATAGAAGCTGTTTTTCAGTCTCTGGGTCCCAGCTTTGATGCACCAGTACTGACCTCGCCTTCTGGATGATAGTGGGGGGTGAACAGGAGGTGGCTCAGGTGGTTGATGTCCTTGATGATCTTTTGCACTATCCATCCAAACACATACAGGCAGCTATAAATAATGAGTCATCCAGAGGCCATTAACCCATAAAATATCATTTCTTCCTTCATAAGTGACAAATCAAATATTGTATGTGTGAAGCTTGATGATAGTACCATTGACATAAGTCATAAGTAGATGTACACATGATGAATTCAAGAGCAGAGAAGTATATGTAGCCAGTGATGTATATGCATTTGGAAAGTATTCAGGCCCCTTCCATTTTCTGTATTTTGTTACGTTACAGCCTTATTCCAAAATGGATTAAATAAAAATGTTCCTTATCAATCTGCACACAATACCCCACAATGACAAAGCGAAAACAGGTTTTTAGACATTTTTGCAAATTTATTAAAAATAGAAAACATAAATACCTTATTCACATAAGTACTCAGACCCTTTGATATGAGACTCGAAATTGAACTCAGGTGCATCCTGTTTCCATTGATCATCCTTGAGATGTTTCTACATCCTGATTGGAGTGCACCTGTGGTACATTCAATTGATTGCACATGATTTGGAAAGGCACACACCTGTCCATTTAAGGTCCGAAAGTTGACAGTGCATGTCAGAGCGAAAACCAAGCCACAAGGTTGAAAGAATAGTCCATAGAGCTCAGAGACGGGATTGTGTCGAGGCACAGATCTGGGGAAGAGTACCAAAAAAATTCTGGAGCATTGAAGGTCCCCAAGTACACAGTGGTCTCCATCATTTTTAATTGGAAGAAGTTTGCAACCACTAAGACTCTAGAGCTGGCCGCCAGGCCAAACTGAACAATTGGGGGAGAAGGGCCTTGGTCAGGGAGGTGACCAAGAACACAATGGCCACTCTGACAGAGCTCCAGAGTTCCTCATTGGAGTTGGGAGAACCTTTCAGAAGGCCAACAATCTCTGCAGCACTCCACCAATCAGGCCTTTTTGTTAGAGTGGCCAGACGGAAGCCACTCCTCAGTAAAAAGCACGACAGCCTGCTTGGATTTTGATGAAACCAAGATTGAACTCTTTGGCCTGAATGCCAAGCATCACATCTGGAGGAAACCTGGCACTATCTCTACGGTGAAGCATGGTGATGGCAGCGTCATGCTGACTAGTCAAGGATCATATCACCTCCACCTTACCTGTCACCGTAGACCCACCGCAATTTGCATACCGCCCCAATAGGTCCACAGACGATGCAATCGCCATCACACTGCCCTATCTCATTCCTCTTGTCATCTGGACAAGAGGAATATCTACGTAAGAATGCTGTTCATTGACTACAGCTCAGCATTCAACACCATAGTAACCTCCAAGCTCATCATTAAGCTTGATCCCCTGGGTCTCAACCCCCGCCCTGTGCGATTGGGTCCTGGACTCCCTGGTGGATCATTAGCAAAAATTTCTACGAACTTGTTTTTGCTTTGTCATCATGGGGTATTGTGTAAATTGATGAGGAAGAAAATGATTTAATACATTTTAGAATAAGGCTGTAACGTAATAGAATGTTTAAAAAAGTAAAGGGGTCTGAATACTTTCCGAATGCACTGTATATCATGTGCCTCTACACCTGTAGTCAAACATGATTTTGCCAGAGGGAAATCAGCTGAACCTGCTGTCTCAGCAGTTATTTAAATTGTATCATCATTCATTAACTACTGATCCCATACAGCGGCAATACAAAATGGCTACTCACTCTTTATTACAGCTACTACTATTCCATTCAGGTAAAGAGATTTAGAAACTATTTTTACATTTATTTTTCCCTAAACAAAAACGAAATCCTGGATCAGTTATGTTACAAGTCTGGAAATGTATGACTTTTACAATACTGTGTTTACTAATGAGTAAAGAACATGGGTTTATTTATATAAAAACATATTTATTGACATTTCTTCATTCCATCATAAGTAAAAAAATTTCACCCAATTCAAGTCACATCACTAAAAAGCTGAAGACAAGCCACTGAGAGTATTTTTTTCAATATGTCTGTATTTGTAACCTAATAAGAGTCATCACTGGTTCCTCAGTTGGTCTTTAGAGTGATGAGATGCACTTTTTCTGTGAAGAAGTCCATGCCCCGAGCCTTCTCTCTGTCTGTGAGGGCATCCAGTGACTGCAGCAACTCTATATCACAGCTCTTCCCTGGAATTAAAAACACAATCACACATGGAAACTAATCTCTATATCCTCCCCGACAATGTACATATCACATTTATTTCTATGTAGTTTGATCTGAAAAATCAAATACGGACAGAATTACAATCACAGAGACAATCTCCGCCATGAAATAACTTACCAAATAGACTTTGCACTTGCTCGTCGGGCACAAAAAAAGGAGGACCTAAAGAAAAAAGGGGTATTCATTTTAACTCGGATGTACTTACAAGTGACACGCAAGTACACTGCGGTCTAATACAAATAGCATATCATCATTAGCTACAATGCTAGCTACGGGAAAGGCTGTTACCTTTGTATACTTCCGGGTTGTAGAGCAAAGTGTCCAAGAGGTATCGGCAGTCCTTGTCCATTAACGTCGTGATCAGAGCCGCGTACCTGTTACATACAGAAGCGACAGAGTTTGCCATCAGCCAAAGACTCTTCCCATCATGCCATGCTCTGTTCTCATGTTGACTTTCAGAAGAAAGTGAAGTTCATGCGGTCATACTTCTGTCTGTCCCGTGGGTTGATGGCCACCAAGGAGCCTCTGTCCCAAATCCCTCCAAACTGACCCTCAATGGCACTGTTATACAAAGTGAGAGGATGTCATACTGTAAATGGCCTCCTCCTTCTGATCCAGTCAAAAGAGAAAATGTATTGATAATAGTTTAGACTCTTACCTGGAGAAATTGTATAGATCACATTGGTACAAGGAGATATTTCTCTCTGAGCTCTGTGGAAGAAAAACATACGAACCACACAAGTTAAACGCACTGCAACGTTAGCTCTTTCGCTTTTGGAACATGACTGTGCGTATTGGCAGCAGAGTCTTAAAATCATTCTATGGACTCCTTTTACAAACACCAATCATTATCTATGCTGGATCTGTAGCTGGTATGAATAAAATCCAAGACTTTGAACTTCTAGGGTAAGAATGCATTGTTTCCCCTATATGCCACCACAGCAATTGTTTTCATGCGTAGATGTATGCCTCAGGAAGACCACATCCGCAGGAAGAACCCCACACTGCCACCGCTGCTGAAAGAAAATCCTCCAACACCTTGTAACATCTCTTCTTCCACATACTACTCCATTGTAGCGTCATAGCAGCCAACCCAGGCGCTCTCTGGCACACAGTACCTTGTAGACCTTGGCTCCAGGTAATGCAGAAACGGTCTCTTCACTGTAAGTCATGTTACTCTCCTCAAAGAACTGCTTGATGGCCTTCTCTGCAATCTCCACCCCTACAACAGAATGGCCCATATCAGCCAGCCTGGAGTTGAACACGTGGTAAAAGACAGTAATGTCAAATGTCATTTATGGGATGTTAATTCATGAACTGTGACTTTCACTAGTTAATGTTAATTGAGAACACACATTTGTTTGTAATGCACGTTGCTTACCATTTCATGTCCAGAGCTTTCCCACATAGAGGGAAGAAGAACTTAACTCCCTTCCGTCCGTCGAGAACTTTCTCAATATTACTCTCCAGCATCCTAGAAATATAATCAAATTCGTCATATGAAGTTTACCTTATGGGCCTAGGAATAACATGCTGGCAGAGACATGTTAAACAAACATGCATTTAATACAAGCATGAATTCACTCTTTAATCCATGCCATTGTAAGGTAAATAAAAGAGATCCTTACTTGTTTACGTGGGGCCGGTGCCAGCCTGTTTGGTCTTCCCTCCACCGTTCCTCCCACTCTCCCAGGGCCATCACTCTGTCCGCCTGGGCTGACAACATTTTGTTTGTCTGACACCAACTAGAGTTGGTCAATGAGGGGGAACAAAGAGAAAGGATAGGTGAAAATGACCTCTTTCACACAACTGATCCAGAGAGGGAGTTCACGGGTGGTATTCTATGCACACCCACAGACACACGCGTAAAAACAGTCAATATGGACTGTGCCAGGCTAATTGTATAGAATTGTGTCATGCCATTGTAACTCATGATCACTATGTGTGAAAGACTAGAGGTGTGCACTTTGAGGCAAAAACTACAGATACGGTTGGAAGACTTTGGGCTTTTCATATAAAAAGGGCTCTTTGTGCACCTACCAATGTTTAGGGTCATTTGTCAATTGTTCGGGTCAGTCTGTTGAGATATTGTCCCTAAAGAGGATAACACTACTAAAGGGACATGGAGAAGTCCAGACTCCAGACTGACCTAGTAATGGTCAATCATATGCTGATCAGCAAAAATGTTTATTGAGGTGTGTCAAAGATCAGTGTAGGCCTATTCATGAGCAGAATTGCCTCATTTGACAGGGGTGGCCTAAACATGATACAAAGAACAGCTTTCATTCAGGATAAACCATAATTTCACAGGCAACTTTATAGGAAATACAACAGCATGGTATTTTGTAAAGGAACCTCCCCCTATAACACCGATCACCATAGAATGAATTTCATAATCTTGCTGTAGACATTTAGAAATGAGTAAGTGGGCGTATTATTACGATTGTGTTACGCAAGTTTTTAGTAGGCCCAAATAGTAGTCCTGTAAACAGAGCAGCAATTATATCGACTGCATTAGTTACTTTAGCAGTGTGTATTGAAAATAGGTTGCCGTGCGCAGTCTTTCTCTAAGCCAATTCCGATTCGACATAACGTATCAGCTTACCTCGGCTTCCCGCCAAGCATAATAAACATTACGCTGACCAACATAACTGAACTCGACTCGTACATGTCCACGGTCGTCGCTTACCTTCTCAAAAATGTTGATATCGATTTATACGTGATCTTCACCGAGCCACAGCCAATGAGTTGCACAACTGGTGTGGGAGGAGCCTTTGTCAACACTGCTCTTCACGTAATCGACAGCGGATGTTCATTTCAAAGGAGATGTTTTTTCCCGCTCGACTTTCGTCCTCAGCCACGCAAAGGCTCCGCAGAACAGAATACAAAATGTACCCTAGTACAATTTATGTGACAGTACTGTATCTCTTACTAGTTTAAATATGAAATCCTTGCTCGAATCCCACTGAAAAAGGAACCATTCTGGAGTAGTCCTGATTATCGGCAGCAGTTCATTTTAAGGGATCACGTAATTACACTGTAGCACAGGTATTACAATTAATTGTAATAATTCAGTTACACTGTAATAACAACATGTAACTGGTGGTAATCGCAGTCTGTAATTACTGGGATGTAACCACGGAATGCTTTTTACCATGCTTGTTACAAATGTTAAAGTTTTTGAAAGCATCTCAATACCCATATTTCAGCCTTCCCAGTGTCAGCCAATTGAAAACCGACCACCTCATTGACACAACTCTGCAATAAAGGGCTCTGGAGTCTGATGCCCAGGCCCAATGGCAAAAACGGGTTCACAAACGGTTCACATGAAAAACTACTTTAAATTGTTACATCTTTAAAATTACTTTAAGCATCAATTCAACAATTTTAGACACATTAATACAAATTGTGAGATAGTAATGCTAGATAGTGCTTGTCAAATTGTAAACCTATTAAGATTAGTTGAATAATGGTTTATAAATCCACTTAAAATGGTCAAAGACAAATTCTTATTCCATAATTTAACCTTGCAAGAGTTTCACTCTTAGGAGCAGTCTCCCTTTTGGAAGCATCATGTCAAGATCTGCCCATCTGCACAACACGCTCAAAACCTACAACGTGCCCACGTGTTGATACTGACATTATGTTACAGTGTGAAAGAATGGGGTCGAGTTCGAAGGTCAGTGTGCAGAATCAAGACATGAAAGATTGCAGCGAAAGAAACATTGTTGTCGGTCAAAAAATGTAAACACAGGAGAGAGAAAGTTTTCTCCAGTGTGCCAGTGGCCATCGTAGGTGAGCAATTGCCCAATGAAGTCGGTTACAACGCCAAACTGCAGTCAATTCAAGACCCTGGTGAGGGCAATGAGCATGCAGATGAGCTTCCCTGAGACGATATCCTTTTGTTGTTTCCTCAGCTGTCTGGATGGCTAGTGTCAGATGATCCTGCAGGTGAAGAAGCCGGATGTGGAGGTCCTGGGCTGGCGTGGTTACACGTGGTGAGGCCGGGTGGACGTACTGCCAAATTCTCTCAAATGACGTTGGAGGCTGCTTAAGGTAGAGAAATTAACTTCCATTTTTTTGGGAACAGCTCTGGTGGACAATCCTGCAGTCAGCATGCCAATTGCACACTCCCTCAATACATTTATGGCATTGTGTTGTATGACAAAACTGCACATTTTAAAGCTATGCCTCGCAAGCTATACACCTAAACTACAGTGTTTTCAGGAAGTATTCGGACCCCTTGACATTTTACAAATTTTATTATGTTACAGCATTATTCTAAAATTGATTTAATAAAAATATTTTCTTCATACATCTACACACAATATCTCATAATGACAAAGCAAAAACAGGTTCTTAGACATTTTAACAAATTAATTTAAATCATAAACAGAAATTCCTTATTTATCTAATTATTCAGACCCTTTGCTACAAGACTCAAAATTGAACTTAGGTGCATCCTGTTTCCAATGAATATCCTTGAGATGTTTCTACAACTTGATTGGAGTCCACCTGTGGTGAATTAAACTGATTGGACATGATTTGGAAAAGCACACACCTGTTGACAGTGCATGTCAGAACAAAAACCAAACCATGAGGTTGAAGGAATTGTCTGTAGAACTCCGAGACAGGATTGTGTCAAAGCACAGATCTGAGGAAGGGTATCAAAACATTTCTGCAACATTGGAGGTCCCCATGGACACAGTGGCCTCCATCATTCTTAAATGGAAGAAGTTTGGAACCACCAAGACTCTTCCTAGAGCTGGCTGCCCGGCGACACTGAGCAATCGTGGAAGAAGGGCCTTGGTCAGGGCCAGGGAGGTGACCAAGATCCCAAGCTCCAGAGTTGATCTGTGGAGATGAAAGAACCTCCCAGAAGGACAACCACCTCTGCAGCACTCCGCCAATCAGGCCTTTATGGTAGAGTGGAGAGACAGAAGCCACTCCTCAGTAAAAGGCACATGACAGCCTGCTTGGAGATTTCTAAAAGGCACCTAAAGGACTCTAAGACCATGAGAAACCAGATCCTCTGGTCTGATGAAACAAAGATTGAACTCTTTTGCGTGAATGCCAAGCATCACGTCTGGAGGAAACCTAGCACCATATCTACGGTGAAGCATAGTGGTGGCAGCATCATGCTGTGGGGATGTTTTTCAGCGGCAGGGACTGGAAGACTAGTCAGGATCGAGGGAAAGATGAACGGAGCAAAGTACAGAGAGATCCTTGATGAAAACCTGCTCCAGAGCGCTCAGGATCTCAGACTGGGGCAAAGGTTCACCTTCCAACAGGACAACGACCCTAAGCACACAGCCAAGACAACACAGCAGTGTCTTCAGGAGTGGCCTAGCCAGAGCCCGGACTTGAACCAGATCGAACATCTCTGGAGAGACCTGATAATGGCTGTGCGGTAACAATCTCTTTCCAACCTGACCGAGCTTGAGAGGATCTGCAGAGAAGAATGGGAGAAACTCCCCAAATACAGGTGTGCCAAGTTTGTAGCGTCATACGCAAGACGATTTGAGGCTGTAATCGCTGCAAAAGGTGCTTCAACAAAGTACTAAGTAAAGGTTCTGACTACTTATGTACGTTTAATATTTCCATGTATTATTTTTTATACATTTGCAAAAAAAAAAAAAAGATTTTGGTTTGTCATTATGGGGTATTGTAGATTGAATAAGATACAGTGCCTTGCGAAAGTATTCGGCCCCCTTGAACTTTGCGACCATTTGCCACATTTCAGGCTTCAAACATAAAGATATAAAACTGTATTTTTTTGTGAAGAATCAACAACAAGTGGGACACAATCATGAAGTGGAACGACATTTATTGGTTATTTCAAACTTTTTTAACAAATCAAAAACTGAAAAATTGGGCGTGCAAAATTATTCAGCCCCTTTACTTTCAGTGCAGCAAACTCTCTCCAGACGTTCAGTGAGGATCTCTGAATGATCCAATGTTGACCTAAATGACTAATGATGATAAATACAATCCACCTGTGTGTAATCAAGTCTCCATATAAATGCACCTGCACTGTGATAGTCTCAGAGGTCCGTTAAAAGCACAGAGAGCATCATGAAGAACAAGGAACACACCAGGCAGGTCCGAGATACTGTTGTGTAGAAGTTTAAAGCCGGATTTGGATACAAAAAGATTTCCCAAGCTTTAAACATCCCAAGGAGCACTGTGCAAGCGATAATATTGAAATGGAAGGAGTATCAGACCACTGCAAATCTACCAAGACCTGGCCGTCCCTCTAAACTTTCAGCTCATACAAGGAGAAGACTGATCAGAGATGCAGCCAAGAGGCCCATGATCACTCTGGATGAACTGCAGAGATCTACAGCTGAGGTGGGAGACTCTGTCCATGGGACAACAATCAGTCGTATATTGCACAAATCTGGCCTTTTTTATGGAAGAGTGGCAAGAAGAAAGCCATTTCTTAAAGATATCCATAAAAAGTGTTGTTTAAAGTTTGCCACAAGCCACCTGGGAGACACACCAAACATGTGGAAGAAGGTGCTCTGGTCAGATGAAACCAAAATTGAACTTTTTGGCAACAACGTTATGTTTGTCGTAAAAGCAACACAGCTCATCACCCTGACCACACCATCCCCACTGTCAAACATGGTGGTGGCAGCATCATGGTTTGGGCCTGCTTTTCTTCAGCAGGGACAGGGAAGATGGTTAAAATTGATGGGAAGATGGATGGAGCCAAATACAGGACCATTCTGGAAGAAAACCTGATGGAGTCTGCAAAAGACCTGAGACTGGGACGGAGATTTGTCTTCCATCAAGACAATGATCCAAAACATAAAGCAAAATCTACATTGGAATGGTTCAAAAATAAACATATCCAGGTGTTAGAATGGCCAAGTCAAAGTCCAGACCTGAATCCAATCGAGAATCTGTGGAAAGAACTGAAAACTGCTTTTCACAAATGCTCTCCATCCAACCTCACTGAGCTCGAGCTGTTTTGCAAGGAGGAATGGGGAAAAAAATCAGTCTCTCGATGTGCAAAACTGATAGAGACATACCCCAAACAGCTGTAATCACAGCAAAAGGTGACGCTACAAAGTATTAACTTAAGGGGGCTGAATAATTTTGCACACCCAATTTTTCAGTTTTTGATTTGTTAAAAAAGTTTGAAATACCCAATAAATGTCGTTCCACTTCATGATTGTGTCCCACTTCTTGTTGATTCTTCACAAAAAAATACAGTTTCATATCTTTATGTTTGAAGCCTGAAATGTGGCAAAAGGTCGCAAAGTTCAAGGGGGCCGAATACTTTCGCAAGGCACTGTATATATCTTTTTTCTAAATCCATTTTAGAATAAGGCTGTAACGTAACTAAATGCGTAAAAGGTCAAGGAGCCTGAATACTTTCCGAATGCACTGTATAGGTATCATGATGCACTGTATAGGAATCATAACCAATGACCCTGGGGTGCTGATGTGATGTATTGGCCATTGAGCCACCTGTCGGCCATATTGGCACAACCTTGTAGGAGAGGTCCTCCATAGGAATGAATGGAATTCTACAGTATTACAATTCAGTGTTTCAAGGACAAAAGTTAATGTATTAAGTGTTTTTTTTGTAGCGGGGAGAGCAACAATAGTATAATAATAACAAGTTATAAGTTAAGGAAAATGTTTTTATATATTTTACATTTATGTTTAACTCACATAATATTTTTAATTTTACATTTAAAGTATGCAATAAGGTTTCTGTCATAGAATACATGTGTCAAAAACAACAGTAGACATTAAAAAAAGTATTTATATAGCTTCCGAAATCTTTAAAAAAATGCTTTGTACAATTTTTAGTACCAAGTTGGCTGCTAAGTGGCTTCATTCAATACATTGCTCCCTGTCAGTCATCTAGTGTTTATACTCAACATTGATAATAACTAGTGTCACGATCGTCATCAAGGAAATGACCGGACCAAGGTGCAGCGTTGTAAGCGTACATTCTTTTATTTTAAATGTTGCCAACAAAAACAATAAACAACAAAACGAACTTGAATCTCTGTAAGGCTATACATGCCACTAACAAAGACAACAACCCACAAACGAGAAAAGGAAAAAAGGCTGCCTAATTATGATTCCCAATCAGAGACAACGATAGAAAGCTGTCCCTGATTGAGAATCATACCCGGCCAAAAACAAAGAACCAGAAAGCACCCGAGTCACACCCTGACCAAACAAACATAGAGAATAAAAGGATCTCTATGGTCAGGGCGTGACAACTAGGGGTAATGCAGTTTATATGCTAAATTGTCATACATTCTTCTTCTTTACCACAGATTGCCATAAGGTCTCAGACTCTAGGATGGGAAAATGCTTACAAGAAAGAAACAAAGTTGTCCGAGACAGAGTTGGCAATTTCCATTGTTACTTGTAATGTCAAAAAGGGAAGAAAAAGACAATCCCATTTTTCTAAATGAGCTATCTGAGCTACTTACCATACTATAGGCAAAAGATTTGAGACATCACTAGAATAGTTATTTTTATGTTATTGAGAAAGGCTATGTATCGTTGATTAATCCAATTAATCTATTAATCTAACAATAAAATGTTGCAATAAAGTTGACTAAAATAGAAACTCGTCTTTTATTTGTAAGTATTTTTACTTGTTAATGAGTAATAAGTAATAATATAGAAATTGCTCAAAGGAAACTATAAAGTTACATTACACTTTAACACTTTAAATAAAAAAATCTTGTGTAACAACTAGCGACAACCTTGTACTTTTGCAGATTTTACAGATATGTACTCTGTGGTGTTGTGAAGGAAATTTTACTTTGTGTATCTTGTCTTTGGTGGGGGGGGGGGGGGTCATGACCTTCTCCTTTAGACTGTTTGGCAGAACACCCAGAATATGTTCTATAAATTTAGACAGGAGACGTGCCAGACACATGGATGCCTATGCATGCCTATGTAACGTGTCTGTAACCAGTATATAAGGGAACTAAACGGGACTGCCCCGTTAGAGCTCCTGACAGACGTGTACATATGGTGCATTGAGTTGGTTGGAACCTCTCCAGCGCGCTGATAATAAACAATGATTCATTTAAGATTGACTTTGAGTGTCCCTGTGTAAGAATTTCCACGACAGTGTATTAATGTGTTTATTTTCTCACTTGGATGGCGCTTTCAGAAGCTTACGATTAGATTGTCACAATGGGTAATGTACTTTGTAGATACACAATAATGACAAGAAAGTACACCTCAAGATATGTCATTTTAACTAGATAAATCCTGTGTAACACCTAGTAATAACAATGGACATATGCAGATATTACATGTACTCAAGTGTGTTCATTTTCTCACTCGGATGGTGCTTCCGGAAGCCTTAAAATAATGGCCAGGTTGTCAGGATGGTTAATGTACTATAAAAGTACACATTCATTTCAAGTAAGTACCCCTCAATATACACTTCATTTTAACTATCTAAATCCTGTGTAACACCTAGTATTTACATTGTACTTCTGTAGATATTACATGTACCCTTTGGTGTATTTGTGGTTGTATTGTCTCACTTGGATGGCAAGAGGTTCAGGTTGTCATAAGAGTAATGTACAGATTATTTATAAATTATTTTTTGTTATAATCTGGGATGACACCCGTATGAGACCCCAGTCAGTGAGGTTGACCTACACAATATATACAAAAGTATGTGGACACTCATACACATGAGTGGATTCAGCTATTTCAGCCAAACCCGTTGCCGACAGGTGTATAAAATTGAGTACACAGCCAAGCAATCTCCATAGACAAATATTGGCTGTAGAATGGCCTGACTGAAGAGCTCAGTGACTTCAAAGTGGCACCGTCATAGGATGCCACCTTTCCAACAAGTCAGTGCGTAAAATATCTGCCCTGCTATATCTGCCCCAGTCAACTGTAAGTGGTAAAGTCTAGGAGCAACAACGGCTCAGCCGCGAAGTGGTAGGCCACACAAGCTCAGAGAACGGGAAAGGCGAGTGCTGAAGCGCGTAGCCCATAAAAATAGTCTGTCCTCAGTTACAACACTCACTACCTGTAAGGAACGACGCTGGAGAAGAGAAGTAGGTACGGGGAGTTGACATTTAATTTGAAACGGACAACTCTCCTTCCAGACTCACATTAAGCATCTCCAATCCAAAATTAAATCTAGAATCAGCTTCCTATTTTGCAACAAAGCCTCCTTCACTCATGCTGCCAAACATAACCTCGTAAAACTGACTATCCTACCGATTCTTGACTTCAGCGACGTCATTTACAAAATAGCCTCCAACACTCTACTCAGCAAACTGGATGGAGTCTATCACAGTGCCATCCGTTTTGTCACCAAAGCCCGATATACTACCCACCACTACGACCTGCATGTTCTCGTTGGCTGGCCCTCTCTACATATTTGTCGCCAAACCCACTGGCAACAGGTCATCTATAAGTCTTTGCTAGGTAAAGCCCCACATTATCTCAGCTCACTTGTCACCATAGCAACACCCACCTGGAGCACGAGCTCCAGCAGGTATATTTCACTGGTCATCCCCAAAGCCAACACTTCCTTTGGCCGCCTTTCCTTCCAGTTCTCTGCTGCCAATGACTAAAACGAATTGCAAAAATCACTGAAGCTGGGGTCTTATATCTCCCTTTCTAACTTTAAGCATCAGCTGTCAGAGCAGCTTACCGATCACTGTACCTGTACACAGCCCATCTGTAAATAGCCCATCCAACTACCATATTGTTATTTATCCTCTTGCTCTTTTGCACCCCAGTTTCTCTACTTGCACATTCATCATCTGCACATCTAATACTTCAGTATTAATGCTAAATTGTAATTATTTCGCCTCTGTGGCCTATTTATTGCCTACCTACCTACTCTTCTACAGTCATACACACTGTACATAGATTTTTCTATTGTATTATTGACTGTATGTTTGTTTATGTGTAACTTTGTGTTGTTGTTTTTGTTACACTGCTTTGCTTTATCTTGGCCAGGTCACAGTTGTAAATGAGAACTTGTTCTCAACTGGCCTACCTGGTTAAATAAAGGTGAAATAAAAAATAAACAAATAAAATAGTCTTTGTAAATATAGGTTTCTGCCTTGCAATTTATTCACTGTACATATGGACATACTGGACTTCTTCATTGTAAAAACAAAAATCATTCTGCACTTGAAAACGACCTTCATACATCTCCCTTGGCTACTAAGGTCATGCTATTTACGGAATGCAACTGAGAAAATGTATGTTTTTTCCCCTCATTCTCACACTGACACTTATCTAATGAGGAGTGTGTCTCCTACGGTTTCAGATCATCAATTATGTATAAAAAAAATCCAATCCAATCTCATGAATATAAATTAAACCTTTTGTGCTTTGAAATATAATTTGTGTGTTGTGCTTTGACATAGAATTAAGATCATATCATTTAAGGATATTATGAAGCTGAACAATTATTCTAACGGTGCAAATTCACTTCAGGTTTCTTAGAGTTTTTAAATAATGTCTTATTTTGATTAGCCTACACACTGGCTCATTATGTGGAGTACGATGCAGTCAGGGTGTTTGGAACACAACTTCATCCTGAATGTAGCCTACTTTGTTTCCATTTGGAGAGAAAGCATCCTGGAATCACTTTGAAACTGTGACAGATGCTGTTTCTAATCTGCAGACAGCCTGAACAGTGTTGTACAATGATCTCAGTCCTGGGAGATAGCAGATAGGGAAGAGGCTATGATGTCATCATGAGAGCAGCCCGTTGACATGGGTGTTTTCTCATTTGGTCAAAAGCCCGTCCTCCACCCTCTCTCCTCTGTCCTCTCTCCACCGTGACCCGGAAATCGATAAGTGGTTGAGTGGTGGAGGAGATGTCAATTCATTAATAGGTGAACGGAAGAGTGTCCCCTCCCCCTCCTCGATAGCCACCTTTCATCGAGGATAGTCTTGTCGTATCCTACCTGAGTCCTTTGTAGAACAATTCTTTCATCTCCCACACCCCATTTGAGGCTTTTGTTTTGTGTTGCATGAGAAAAGCATGCACAAGTTTCAAAAACAATATGCTACTCATCATTGTATCTATAAAATGTCATGCAAAATTAACTAAATTCGTTTTTAGCACTGTACACATTATATTTGGACTCCACCCTTGTAAATGAGTGGAAAAGGAGAGTCTCATTTCATACAGAGGCATTTTCATCCCAGGTTCCCTCTCCTTGCCACCTCGCCTCGATTACCTATGACCTTTTTCAAAAGGAGGAGAGAGAAGATGGAGGAGAGAGGATGTAGGAGTTGAGCAAAACAAATTGAGAAAAGGCCAGGGAGCATGGAGCAGCCTCACAAAGGAGACAGAGACAGTGTGAGTAGTTACAACTTTTGAACACAGGGAGGTGCGAGGTGCATAGAAAATTACCAGCATTTGGGTGTGGGCTTGTCACAAAGAGGACCACCTTGATTATACTGATGTCTTTATCATCTTCCTCATGAGGATAAAACCCTTTCCTTTCTCTTCATTTTGATGATAGCCCTGTATACTGTAGGCCTACAGAATATTTAATTGCCATTGTAACATATTAATTAGGAAATAGGCTAAATTATGAATTGTGTGTGTGTGTGTGTGCATGTGTGTGAATTGAAATGTTCCATCCTTGTCCTTTCTGCTATACTGAAAAAAATATTTAAACGCAACATGCAACAATTTCAACAATTTTACTGAGTTACAGTTTATATAAGGAAACCAGTCAATTGAAATAAATTCATTAGGCCCTAATCTATGGATTTCAAATGGCTGAGCAGTGGCACAGCCATGGGTGGGCCTGGGAGGGCATAGGTGGAGCCATGCCCAGTTAATCAGAATTAACAAAAGGGTTTTATTACAGACAGAAATACTAGTTTCATCAGCTGTCCGGGTGGCTGGTCTCTGACAATCCTGCAGGTTAAGAAGCCGGATGGGGAGGTCCTGGGCTGGCCGTTGGATGTACTGACAAATTCTCTAAACCGACTTCGGGGGTGGCTTATGGTAGAGAAATTAACATTCAGTTCTCTGGCAATAGCTCGGGTGAACATTCCTGCAGTCAGCATGCCAATTGCACCCTTGCTCAACTCCCTCAACTTGAGACATCTGTGGCATTGGGTTGTGTGACAAAACTGCACATTTTAGTGGCCATTTATTTTCTCCAGCAGAAGGTGCACCTGTGTAAGGATCATGCTGTTTGAGATCTTTTATTACAGCACATGAAACATGAGACCAACACTTTACATGTTGCATTAATATTTTTGTTGAGTATAGATAAAATTATATTACAGAAAAAGTCAGCATGCAAGACTAGTTTAGAGTTATGCAATGTTTATCTTGAAACCAAATCAATTGCCCCGACGTATGTGCGGTTCACTTCAAAGTCGAAGCCGTTCTGTGTGCGTAATTCAGTGGTTCCGAAATTCTCCAGTTGCGCGGAACCGCTGGCCAGATCCAGATGTGCCTGTTTTCTTTAAATACAGCTTGCGAGACCGAAGTACCTCGGCACCGCGAGAACCAATCACAAACGCCGGGGGCGGGTCATATTTGGAATGTTGTGGATGTTTAAAATGGACAACTTGTCGCAGATACCCCAATACCGGTATCGAATAATAACCTGTGCATTCATATGGAGGTGATTTGCAAATGATTGGTCGAGGAGTGAAAAGGAAATCGCCTGAGCGGGGAATTGCGCTTTGTTTCCCCCCGGTGAGGGTGAGTTCTCGGTCCGGAGAAAGCAGGCGGATTGCACTGGCGATGTAGCCCGGAGACTATTGCTGGGCGCTCTTATTTCTGTATGGTTGTTCAATAGCCTATATCAATGACTGCATATTGCACTCCGGAAGTAATCTACAGGATTATCTTCAATCACATAATATAGACAAGTGTTTATAGACGGAGAAGTGAACCTGCATGTGATATCGTGCACAGTGTCCAAGGGCATTGTGCCTCTTCAATGTTCATATTTAATATTAAGTGAACGAGCATAGCATAACCTACGGAGTATGCATATTCGACTAGGTCATTACTGTCACTGTTGACATATTCTACGAGTAGCCTATCAACCGATGGCAGCGCATTTGAATGCTTGGTTTATTTGTCGCCACCACTCAATTGTTTATTTCCCCTATGCATTGTTTCCATACCTTCTGCCGAATTGCTCCAACGGCCTCGACACACTCATGCTCAGATAAAGGGAGTGCAAATACGGGAGTGATAGACACTTGTCGTGACAAAGGGATAGGGTGCAGTCTATTACCAATAGGCTAGCATATAGTGGCAAGTTGAATATTGAGTGAGAGTGAATGATCTGAAATACTCTGTTCATTTCCTTGGTGCACAGAAAGCGTGTGGTTTCATGTGGGTCCAGGTAGTGCGAACATCAAAATTACGCCACTTGTGGAGAGGGAGAAAACTGTAGCCTGTGAGCACAGACAGGGGCGGTGAGATTCTTTTTATGGACGCGCCCTGAGTGATTTGCGCGTGTCAGTCGTGTGTACTCAATCATGTTCTCGAGCTCGTAAATCGAGAGGACCGCCAGTGCGAAGTGCCTCAACCAGGAGGGGCATTAAACCCCCGGTGCCGCTAAAAAGGACGCTCAACTAAGCAAACAAAACGTGCCGCTGTAGCGAGAGGAGCGTCAAGAGAACAGAGGCAAGCAATGACAGATTTTGTTGACAAATTGCTGACAACTCGGTGAATATTGCCGACAAGGACTAAATACTTTCTTTCGAAAGTGGATAACACAGTCTGCCTGTCATTTCCGTATAACCACAATAAAGGACCACAATAAGTACAGGTAACAACACAACAACCTAGGTTACTATTCTACTGTCTGCTTGTTTTTTGAGAATTAAGAATTATGTAGAAAATGATAAAGGTAGACTTTTCTCTGCTTCAGAAATAATCTAATATGGGTGTAATTTTCTTGATGCAATAGAACGATGGCATTCGTAAATGACATTTCAAATCTATTAATATAACATTATGCATGACCGTGTGTGTGTCTTGGATATGCCCTTGACACATTTTGAGTTGTGATGATGGATGACCCTGTTTTTTCAAGTGTGGGTGTTGAGTGATGCCTTTCTTGCACACTCCAATTGGATACTGGCTGAGCTATGAAGCTCAGTATCCCCAATGTCAAGAGAGGTGTCAGAACCAATTCAATTGTGAAGTATGAGGGTGGAAAATGACATGGTGACATCCCATGACAATAACTCATTTATGGTATTGACTGATGAAGTGCAGCCAAGGACAGTGTCAAACGGACACCCCAGAAATAATTTGAAACCAAAACACAAAACCTGTGGAATGATTTCACATTCACTGCTACTAAACAGTCATAGCTTTTAAAGCTAGCTGAGGGATGGGCCTGAGAAATGTAACAACTCTCAAATTCATAGACAGAGCTTTGCATGCAAGAATTGACCATCCATGATAACAAAATTAGTTTTAACCATGTTTTGAGGCTATACAGCATTTGTTTACATTTACATTGTTTACAAACATTGGACTAAAACAAGCTTTTATTTGGGGGTTTTCTTCCAGAATGAATGAGTATACGAAACATTAAGAACACCTGCTCTTTCCATGACATAGCCTGACCAGGCGAATCAAATCAAACTTTTTATGTCACATGTGCCGAATACAACAAGTGTTGACTTTACAGTGAAATGCTTATGATCCCTTGTTGATGTCACTTGTTAAATCCACTTCAATCAGTGTAGATGAAGGTGAGAAGGCAGGTTTAAGAAGGACATGGTTTTTGTATGTGTGGCCGTGCAAAATGTTTAAGTGCCTTTCAATGGGGTATGGTAGTAGGGTATGGTAGTAGGGTATGGTAGTAGGGTATGGTAGTAGGGTATGGTAGTAGGCATCAGGCGCACCGGTTTGTGTCAAGAACTGCAACTCTGCTGTGCTTTTTCATGCTCAACAGTTTCCCGTGTGTATCAAGAATAGTACAACACCCTGTGGAATGCTTTTGACACCTTGTAGAGTCCAGGGGGGGGCAACTCAATATTAGGAAGGTGTTAATCAATCATTTGTAAGTCTCAATATGAATGTAGCAGCTAAGGATTCTAGCTTCTCTTTCAGTATACTAGATTCTAGTTATTATTTAATCCATATTTGGAGAACGTACCGTAGTAAAGGTGTTGAAAGAATCATCATGCTGTCTGACTGTATAACTCCTCTTGAGTGTCATACCATGGTATCTAGTGATGTGGATAGGTGACTCAAAGTGACCCGTTCCCTGCTGCTCTGACAAGGATGGCGGACTCATTGCACCATGCCACACTTAATATATTACCTCATTTTGTATAGGGAAGGACGGGGTACGAGTTGGCTGCTTCTAGAATGGGTATCATAACGGAGGAAGCTATGTTTGAGTTATAGGATTGCTGGGCACTGCCATAACAAATCAGGGCACCCCCATAAAACACTGGCACCCCATAGTCATACAAATATTATCTTTCCTTGGACTGATCATCATGTCGCTGTGAAATTGTCCTTTTTTAGAATGGATCCAAGATCACATTTTGCTTTCATCCCTTGCAGTCAAGGTTAGGATATTTCACTATAATCTGATCCCAGATCTGGATACAGAGGGCATCTTCTGCTTAGAGCCCCATGCAGATAGCACGATAAGTTGTGTTCCATATTCTGCATGCTCTGCTGTGCGAGCAGCACTAGTTGATGTTGAGCTAGCAGCCCTAATTGTTCCAACCCATCTTGTGTGTTTGCTTAATTAGCCCTCGTGGCGTCGGAGTGAGAGCAGCATATTGTTGAGACATAATTACAACCCGGCTTGATTAATTATCGTTAAGGCGGTGGGAGGCGAGGCACGGGTTGTTCAGGCTAGAGGTAAACATCTTATTAAACTGTGTCAGTCTCTCGCAGACTCGCACCACGCAGAGCAACAAGGTTTTATTTGGTAGAAAAGCACAACTATCAAGAAAATGTCCTCATAAAAATACCAGGGCTTGATTAGGTTTATGGTGATTACGGTCCTCAGGTAATCCCTACTGAATTGAAAAATTCCACTCTACTAGCTCACTGTAGATAGAAAGAAAGCCATTTTTATGGCCATGGTCATGGATAAAAAATGTGCGTGTGTCTTAACTACCTTGTAACAG
This sequence comes from Oncorhynchus masou masou, assembly GCF_036934945.1. Lineage (NCBI taxonomy): Eukaryota > Metazoa > Chordata > Actinopteri > Salmoniformes > Salmonidae > Oncorhynchus > Oncorhynchus masou. The sequence continues at coordinate 39,548,062 of NC_088223.1, read as the reverse complement.
GCATAAACCTGGGCTGAAAACGAGGCAAAGAGAAAGAAAACATGACATTTCAAGTCAACTAGAGGCCCATGGTGCCCTGGGCATTGGTAAGATTGCACCAGATCAGAAGGCAGACGTTTTACGTGCCACCCCCAACCAATTGTTTTTTTGTTCGTTTATCTGAGTTGTTTGTAACTTAAATTTTTTTGTACTCATTTTGTACATAATGTTGCTGCTATCGTCTCTTGTGACCGAAAGATCTTTTCTACATCAGGACTGTGATTACTCACCACGGACGAGCAGAATCGTTTTTCTTCTTTCACGACTCTGGCGAGCCCAAGGCAGAGGACATACAGCCCCCTCGGGAACAGGCCCCAACCCCCGTGATCTGCGGGAAGAGGAGGCTGAGAAAGAGACGCCGGAGAGCGGGCTGCCTTCTGAGAATTTGTGGGCGAACGAATAAACCCCCACTTCCCTCAATTCTGCTAGCAAACATGCAATCTTTGGAGAATAAAATCGACGAATTACGGGGAAGATTAAACTACCAAAGGGACATTAAAAACTGTAACATCTTATGCTTCACAGTCGTGGGTGAACGACCACAATATCAACATACAGCTGGCTGGTTAAACGATGTACAGGCAGGATAGAACAGTGGGGTCAGTCCGACGATCCTTGTCTTACCCATGTATTTTTGTAAATAAAAGCTGGTGCACTATATCTAAGGATGTCTCAAGCTATTGCTCGCCTGAGGTTGAGTATATCATGATAAGCAGTAGATCACACTACCTACCGAGAGTTCTCATCTGTATTCTTCGTAGCTGTTTACATACCACCTCAGTCAGAGGTTGGCACTAAGATAGCATTGAATTAGCTGTATTCCGCCATAAGCAAACAAGAAAACGCTCACCCAGAGGCGGCGCTCCTAGTAGCCGGGGACTTTAATGCAGGGAAACTTAAATCAGTTTTACCAAATTTCTATCAGCATGTTAAATGTGCAACCAGAGGGAAAATAACTCTGGACCACCTACGGTGACCGTGCATACCCCGACCAGAAGCCATGGATTAAGGCAGCATCCGCACTGAGCTAAAGGCTATAGCTGCCGCTTTCAAGAAGCGGGATTCTAACCTGGAATTTTATAAGAAATCCTGCTATACCCCCCGACAAACCATCAAACAGGCAAAGCGTCAAAACAGGATTAAGATCGAGTCGTACTACACCGGCTTTGAAGATCGTCGGATGTGGCAGGGCTTGCAGAACATTACAGACTACAAAGGGAAGCACAGCCAAGAGCTCCCCAGTGACACAAGCCTACCAGACGAGCTAAACTACTTCTATGCTTGCTTTGAGGCAAATAACACTGAAACATGCATGAGAGCACCAGCTGTATGCGAGACTCTGCGATCATGCTCTCCACAGAGTAAGATCTTTAGACAGGTCAACGTTCACAAGGCCGCAGTGCCAGACGGATTACCAGGACGTGTCAGGATTTGACTGTTGCTGTATTCTCTTTTTCACAAAACGCACTTTCTGAGATGACCGCAGACGGATATGACAGCAGACAAACCTCACCACAACCTCAGTCATTCCTGGTCAGGTTTTCCCCACAAACAGATACGTCCCCACAAACACACACGTCCCCACAAACACACATTGCATGGCCGAATAAGGCTAGGACTAAGAAGCCCTTAGAATTGCCGCTATGGCTCTCCAGCCTTTAATGACAGAGACCAGCGTTTAATTTGAGTCTTGTGTAGCCTTTCACCTCACCGCAAAATGTGTTTTTCTTCGGGAAAAGTTCATTTCCCTGGACTAACATGTGTATCCAGCTTTAGTCCAGTAATCAAACGTGTGTGTGTGTGTGTGTGTGTGTGTGTGTGCTGGAAAACACACATGCACACACACAAACACAGCCTACTGAACTGAATACGTTGGCAGAAAGGCAAACATGTAGGTGTTCAGCATTTGAGTCTCTGTAACTTTATCAAGGAGATCTTTAACCCTTATTTTACCAGGTCGACTGAGAACACATTCTCATTTAGACACTGACCGCGAACTCTTTCTTTCGTTGTTATTTTAAAAACAGACGCTGCTGATCTTAGTGTCAGTTTACGGTCTGTTTTATATGCCCACGCAAATCATCTCTGACAATCGTATTGCCTCCCCATGCACAGAGGAAATGACTACCCCCGTCAGAGTTCAATGCAAGCTCATTTCAGTTTCTATCAATGCACTTTCCCTACCCTGCTACCTTCCTGTATTATTGCATCTGAGTTGTAGTTGACGGTTGCTGTAAACACCATCCAATCTACTGATGGTTCAATTCAATTGCGTTTCCTTCGATAGTTGCAGAGACACTCTAGTTGACCTTGAGGGAACAGCAGGCAAAGTTGAGGGCAGGCGGGCAGACCTCGAGGAGGAGGGATGAGCTTTGAGCAGGCCACTAGTCCAGCTGTCACGCTCACTGACTGAAGCATGTGAACTAACAACAAACCCAGAGACAGAGACTAGGATGCTGTGTAAGAAAGTGGGCAGAGACGTTAGGATGGACAAGAGAACTTGGGGCTTGTTTGTCTTACTAATGAAGATATTTCACAAGGGACAGTCTACACCTTTTAATGTTTACTGTGTGGCTTTTCATGCTCAGTGCAAACACACAGGTGGCAAGTAGATATATTGTGTGTAAATAAACATTGGGGTCGTTCCATGCAGGGTTGGAGGGTAATGGATTACAAAAAAGACGGTAACTGTAATCCGTTACCAGCAAAAATATTGTAATCAGATTACAGATACTTTTGAAAAACTAGATGATTACTTTGAGGATTACTTTTTAAATTCTGAATGACATTCAAATCAGCATTGAAAAAAGGCGCAAGTTTAAGTTTGTTCAACCTGAGCGTATGACTGCTGTCGGCATCCAAAGATTATCAAACTTGAATAAAGGCTTGGATGTAAGGATGACAGCAGTGGTGTAGTCTATGGTGATACGGATATCAGTTATTATTGTTATCTACATAGTGCATTGATGTGATTCACACTGCTGCTCTCTCCTTTAGCTATTTGCGCCTTACGGGTTGTGGATGGCTGTTCACAAATCGAAATGTGTATTTGAACCCAATAATGATAGAATTCAAGAAATTTAAACTGCCTATCAATCATTGTTTTTGAAACCAGTGGACAGTGAACAATTGGCTCTTGCAACAGCTGCACAGTGCGGATCCCAGCCTACGGAATAAAAGTGGGGCTAATTCATGCCAATACATTGTTTTTATCCATAGGCCTGATGGACACATGTTCAAAGGGGCAATATTTTGATAGACTTAAAGGGGCAATCTGTAGCTGCTACATCCATTTTTGGATTTATAAATTATAATTTATAAATGTCTCATGAGCTTAGTTCAACTGTCACAATCCATGAGAACCCAAAATATAACCTTGTTTTTCTCCAATGTTTGTAAACATTGTAAATGTAAACACACACTTATAGCCTCAACATGGTTAAAACAATAATTTTGACATCATGGATGGTCAGTCCTTGCATCCATAGCTCTGCCTATTAATCTGAGAGTCGTTATATTTCCTCAGGACCATCCCTCAGCTTCTGACCAAAACAGAGGTGGGGCGGCCATTTTGTTATTGTTTCACCTGTTGATTTGCCCTTTAAACAGCTGCATTATTATCACGATATTAAAGTGTCACCAACAAAACATTTTAACCATAGGCCTATAGCAAATGCAGCATATTGCATTCATTTTTCACATGTAAATAGCACTTTTCAGTAGTGCTCAACAGAGTAGGGCTGGCTAAAAAGTCCTTAGTTTTGGGGTTATGCTCAGATAAAACAATTTTGGCTAATCTATACTTCCATATTTACAAGTCTTATAAAGTTGCCACTACATCCCAGGCTGTGTCACAGCCTGCAGTGACCAGGAGCCCAATCGGCGATGCACTATTGGCTAATTCATTTTCAAGTCCTATTCTTGAAGATCAAGGGGTATTTATTGGAATGACTGGAATTCTGATAGACTTTGGTTTTTAATGTAAAGATCGAATTTAATCAAAGTATTATATGTAGTAGAAATCGATGGGTCAGAAGAAGCCTACATAACCAACCCACAAAGTAACATTTAACATCCATATATGACCAGCTATGTAAACTTTAACATTGATTTATCCTACAATAGATGTTGTTCAATTGGTAACATACATTTTTATCTTCTTCTAATGCTTCTTAAGGGGAATGTAATCTAAAAGTAACTGAATGTAATCAGATGATGTTGCTGAGTTTGGGTAATCCAATAGTTACATTACTGATTACAATTTTGACAGGTAACTAATGGATTAAATTTAGAAAGTAACCTACCCAAACCTGGTTCCATGTCATTTCAAGCCATGACACCCACCATCTCAGATTGTTCTGTAATCGTTTCTGTAGTTAGAAACAGATAAGATTAGCATTCCTGCAACATTATTTTGTTGAAAGACGATTTGAACTAAAGAAATTAAGCTAATTAAGAAATTAAGCTAATTGATTGCACCCAAATTGGCCATTTTAAATGTATATGATTCATATAATATTCAATAAATATAGTACCAAACTCTAAGATTTGCACACACAAAAAACACTTCTTAACAATGATTAAGAAGAATCCACATTTTTACTGAACTAGGCAAGACAGTTAATAAGAAATTCTTATTTACAATGATGACCTACCCCGGCCAAACCCAGATGACGCAGGGCCAATTGTGCACCGCACTATGGGACTCCCAATCACAGCCAGATGTGATGCAGCCTGGATTTTAACCAGGGACTGAAGTAATGCCACTTGCACTGAGATGCCTTAGACCACTGCGCCACTTGGGAGCCCAATGAATAGTCAAATGAATGCATGGTCAAACGCCACCCACAGACCCCCAGTATACAGTATCAGTTCTCTGTGTTTGACATTTTATCCAGAGTGATTTACAGTTAGTGCATTCATCTTATTAAGATAAGTACATTTTAACTCAATGAAGGAGCTATCGGCAAAGTCAGAACTAGTAAGGGGAGGGGGGATTAAAGTGCGAGTGTTAGTTCACGAAAGGCATTTTCATTGTATTTTTTTTTGGGGGGGGGTCTGAAGTGGGGGTGGTGTGGGTTTATTTACTTTACTCTTTGAAGAGGTATGGTTTCAGATGTTTTTGCTGTCCTAGCTTCGGAGGGACGCTGGTTCCACCATTGGTGTGCCAGGTACCAGGACCGAGAAGAGCTTGGACAGGGCTGAGCGGGAGCTGCCCTCCCGTAGGGATGGGAGGGCCAAGAGACCAGAGGTGGCAGAACAAAGTGCTTGGGATGGGGTGTAGGGTTTGAGCATTTGACACATTGTATGAAGCCGCGACTTGGAGTATTGTTTAATCATACTATGTCATTTATTCTCAGTGAATTTGTGATGTTTTTTTCCCCTGTTCAGAGAAATTAGCCATTGAAGTTGCTTGCATTTTCCCCATAAATTAAGTGAAATGACCAGGTTTTGCCCACTAGATGCCGCTGTTCTTGCTACTGCCCCTTTATCAATTTTGCTGGTCTCTTTGTTCATCAAATGTATGACAACATTTTCGTTGCAGCTTTGGGTGGAAAACCAAAAGCTTTTGCTCATAATGAAAAGAAATGCTATGCTCATCCTCACATTTCAATCCATTCAACCATGAAAGCAATTCAGTTTTCCCTTCTCGTAGCAACCTAATTCTTTAACCCAAGAGGGCTATCCTTATGGTGCAATTCTCATATGTAGCCCAAAAATGTGATGGAGAAATGGGCTAGTGACTAAAATGTTGGGACAACCCTAACAAAATAATACAATTATAAACCATTGCATGGTAGTCTGTTTGTTAATACAATTATTGGGAAACATCTCTGTTTGATTAGTGACATTTACCATTCAACTCAACCCAATACCATTGCAAAATACTATACAATGTGTGTTTGTGACTTTTACCGTTGACAATCCCTTGAAACATTGAAACCATTAGAAATGCTGTAACCTAATAGTTTGCTTGTTCACGAAACACACACACGGGCCGTTCCCTGGACGCAGATGAAGTCTAAGCGAAGGAAAAACGGAATTGCTTTCATGGAGGACTGGCTTGAATTGTGAGGATGACCAGAATGTATTTTCATCATGAGCAAAAGCTTTTGGGTTTCTACCCAAACTTGCAAGGAAAATGTTGTCATACATTTGATAAACAAAAGATACGAGTAAACTGGATAAAAGGGCAGTAGCAGGAACAGCGGCATCTAGTGGGTGAAACCTGGTACTTTCATTTAATTGACTTGGAAAATGTCCTGTTGACTTCAATTGCGAATCTCTCTGAACAGGGGTTAAAAAAATACATCACCAAATTCACTGAGAACACAGTTCCATAGCATGAATAAACAATACTCCCAAGTTTCCCAAGTAGCACAGTTGTCTAAGGCACTACATTGAAGTGCAGTGCTGAGGTGCCACAATTGTGCCGGTGCACAATTGGCCCAGTGCCATCTGGGTTAGGGGAAGGATTGGCTGGGGAGGGGGGCTTTCCTTAGCTCATCACGCTTTAGGGAATCCTTGTGACAGGCTGGGTGCCTGCAAGCTGACTTCGGTCGTTAGTCGAACGGTGTTTCCTCCAACACATTGGTAAGGCTGACTTTCGTGTTTTAAGCAAACAGTGTGTTAAGAAGCCATTTCGGAGGACGCAGCAATGAGACAAGGTCGTAACTACCGATTGGATATCACAAAATTGGGGAGAAAAAGGTACAGCAAGGGGATTGTGGAGTCTGTGGGTGGCGTTTGGATTCCTCACAGAGGTTTTTGTGCATAGCGGATGTTGGGTATTATATTTATTGAATAATATATGAATTCTATAAATGTATGGACAATTTGGGTGCAATCGATTAGCTTAATTTCTCAGAGATCAAATTATATTTCAACAAAATAATGACGCAGAAATCCCGATCTTTTCCATTTCTAACTACAGAAATCATTTCAGAGCAATCTGAGATGGTAGGTTTCAAACCTCTTTCTTGTGCTTTTTGGGGTGGAGTGAGGAGTTTCTGTATATTTAACTCTGTAATGCTCTGATGAGCCATCTTCTTTCTTGTGTGTTGGCCTTAACACAATGCATCGCAATATCTACATCACACATCTTAAAAGTACTTCTTACTTGAATCCATTACTTACCTTAAAAGGCAAGTCACTGTCATCTCAAGGCTGTATTTCCTAGAGATACTGTGCTCTTTTCAAGTCTCATGTCTTCTAGTGAGATAAATTCCTGAAGAATTTCTTTGGCTGCTTTTTCTGTATTGGGTTTTTAGACAGCTTCCACACATTCTTTCACCCCATATCTCAAGGCTAAGCTGAAATACTTCACAGATTCCTTCTTGATCGGATCTTGTGTCTGACATCAGCGTATTGGTGGTGGAACTAGAAACGAGTCCAAACCCTTGTTTACCGTATGTGTCAAACCTTCCCAATCCTGTCAGACCAGTGATCAACCATAGAAAAGATGGAAGAATGGGAAGGATGCAGTCTTAAGATCTTCCAACAAGAACCCCAAAGGTTCACCTGTGTCTGAACCCTGTACTTTCCCTTAGGCTCCGCAAGGCTCCTCATCAGACACTGTGGTCTGTCTTATTGCTAGGCTCCACCATACTGATCCATTCATCGTTGATGTGTGACAGTGGAGCCACACACACAGTGCCTTCAGAAAGTATTCAAACCCCCTTTACTGTTTCCACATTTCTTTGTGCTGCAGCCTGCATTTAAAATGGACACAATACCCCATAATGCAAAGTGGATTATTTTTTTTAAATATATTTTTTAAACAAATTAATTAAAAATGAAAACCTGAAATGTCTTGAATCAATAAGTATTCAACCACTTGATTATGGCAAGCCTACATAAGTTCAGGAGTAAAAATGTGCTTAACAAATCACATAAGTTGCATGGATTCTGTGTTCAATAACATTATTTTATTTATTTATTTTATAATGACTACCCCATCTCTGTGCCCCACACATCTGTAAGGTCCCTCAATCAAGTAAGGAAGTTTAAGCAGAGATTCAACCACAAAGACCAGTGAGTTTTCCAATGTCCAGCAACGAAGGGCACCGATTAGTAGATGTGTAAAAAGGAGAAAAAAACAGACACTGAATATTTATTAATTAGGCTTTGGGTGGTGTATCAATACACCCACTCACTACAAAGATACATGTGTCCTTCCTAACTCAGTTGCCGGAGAGGAAGAAAACCACTCCAGGATTTCACCATCACCAATGGTGATTTCAAAACAGTTACAGAGTTTAATGGCTGTGATAGAAAACAACAACATTGTAGTTACTCCACAATACTAACCTAATTGACAGAGTGAAAAGGAAGCTTGTGCAGAATAAAAAATATTCCAAAACATTCATCCTGTTTGTAACAAGGCACTTATAATAATACTAGTAATATCATAATACTAGTAATATAATAATAATAGTAATACTGCAAAAAAATGTGGCAAAGAAAGGAACTTTTTGTCCTGAATACAAAGCATTATGTTTGGGGCAAACACAGCACCTGAGTACCACACTTCATATTTTCAAGTATCGTGGTGGCTGCATCATGTTATGGGTATGCTTGTCATCGGCAAGGACCAGGGGAGTTGATTTGGATAAAAATAAATGGAATACAACTAAGCACAGGCAAAATCGTATAGGAAATTCTGGTTTAGTCTGCTTTCCAACATACATTGGGAGAATAATTTGGCTTAAAATCTATGACAAGACTTAAATGGCTTTCTAGCAATGATCAACAACCAATTTGACAGAGCTTGAAGTATTTTTAAAAATAATAATTGGCAAATATTATACAATCCAGGTGTGCAAAGCTTTTAGAGACATACCCCAAAACACTCACAGCTGTAATCGCTGCCAAAGGTGTGTCTAATATGTATTGACTCGGGGTTGAATACTTATTTAAGCAAGATATATTAGTGTTTCATTTTTCATAATTTATCAAAATAAATGTTCCAATATTTCTTCCACTTTGACATGAGAGTATTTTTTTTGTCACTGTCTAATTCAAGGCACACTTAACCAGCATGGCTACCACAGCATTCTGCAGCGATACGCCATGCCATCTGGTTTGCGCTTAGTGGGACTATCATTTGTTTTTCAACAGGACAATGACCCCATACACCTCCAGGCTGTGTAAGGGCTATTTGACCAAGAAGGAGAGTGATGGAGTGCTGCATCAGATGACCTGGCCTCCACAATCACCCAACTTTAAGCTAAATGAGATGGTTTGAGATGTGTTGGGTGAAGGAAATGCAGCCAACAAGTGCTCAGAATATTTGGGAACTCCTCTTTGGAAAATCATTCCAGGTGAAGCTGGTTGAGAGAATGCCAAGAGTGTGCAAAGCTGTCAAGGCAAAGGGTGGCTACTTTGAAAAATCTAAAATATAAAGTATATTTTGATTTGTTTTACACTTTTTTTTGATTACTACATAATTCCATATGTGTTATATCATGGTTTTGATGTCTTCACTACTATTCTACAACATAGAAAATAGTAAAGGAAAACCCTTGAATGAGTAGGCGTGCTCAACTTTTGATTAGTACTCTGTCTGTGTTTGTGCATTTGCGTTGTTACTGACTAAGCCAAGTCCAAACGTGCTCTAGTTTTGTATTGGCTTACATTTATTAGCTAGCGCTCCCAGCGCTAATGGGTTTTCTGTGTTACTACGGTTAATACCGTGTATTGCTACACTGCTGTTTTCATTTGCACAGTACAATAAACAGGATTGAGTTTTGGGTTCTATTGTTGCCTTGAGTAATGGTGACAGTTGGTTACGGGGATGACTGATATATACAGATGGGGATAGTTGACATTGTGTGGTGGCAGTGTGGGAGGTTTTCTTTTGGTGTCTTTTGTTTTAGGATATACTGTATCTTTTTATTAGTTGGAGAAGAATGTGAGAACCTATCCTTATGATTACCATCATGTCACCATCATAACAATGATCATTATCATATCTCCCATAATCATTGCCAATCACCCTAAACCACAAATCATTAGAGACATTATAGTGCTCAGGTCAGGGTGGAACCAAAATGATTTTCCAATCGTTCCGTTCCGAGCAGAACCCCCATATTTCTGGAACCAAAAAATTACGTTAATTTTAATTATTTGTAATTTGTTGTTGGTATTTTACCCTCTTTTGCTCCCAAATTCTGTGATAACCAATTGCGATCTCGTGTCATAGCTGCAACTCCCCAACAGGCTTGGGAGAGGCGGAGGTCGAGTCATGCGTCCTCCGAAACATGAACCGCCAAACTGCGCTTCTTAAATCCCAGCCGCACCTATGTGTCGGAGGAATCACCATTCATCTGACGACCTCAGTCAGCCTGCAGGGGCCCAGCCTGCCACAAGGAGTTGCTGGAGCACGATGAGCCAAATAAAGCCCCCTCGGCCAAACCCACCCGGACAACGCTGGGCCAATTGTGTGCCACCCTATGGGATTCCCAGTCATGGCCTGTTTGTGACACAGCCCAGGATCGAACCCAGGTCTGTAGTGTCACCTGCGATGCATTGCCTAAGACTGCTGCGTCACTCCGAAGGCCTTTAAAAACAAACAAATTAAAAGTACATTTTCATCCGGTTCTCAAGATTTCAGAATAACGTTTCTGTTCCGGAACATTAGAGATCACTTTTGTTCCCTCTTCCTGTTTTCGTTCCTCAAAAAATCCCGTTATTCTTCACTTCCCTGTGCCTGTTCCAACCCTTGCCTCAGGTTGGCTTTTTCTGTCAGATTGGATATTTGCCTCAGCTGTGTGAGAGTATCCTGAGGTAGATTGAGTTTCACTTCAGCAGGAAAGGCAGGGGATATAAAGCAAAAAGAAATTCAGAAAGGAAAATCAATATGTTAACTAAAGGAGCGGGTAAATTATTGATGAGGAATACGTGGCGGGATCCGTAGTGTCCTTACAACTCTGTCTGCTTGCCACTGTTCTGTGGGAGAGGAGCTTGGCTGAGCCAAAAACCAACACCCAGAATCTCTAAGGCTCTCAGTGAGCTCACTCTCCGACACTACCTGATGTGCACTCACTTACACACAAGCACACACATACATGGACACATACATACACACACATATAGTCACAAGAGGCCTGCATACACACACATAGTCGTAAGCACCTGCATACACACTCAAGTACCATACGTACACATGGTTGTATTTAAACAGACACAACGAGTCGGAAATGAATGTTTTAGTAGTCTTTCAATTTACATTCAAAGGACGTTATGTATAGTATGACAATACACTGGCCTAATGAGACAATGCATTGTTGATCAATATCAGGCTCCAATCATATAGGTGATAACAGGAAGAACAGGCAGGGTGGCCTTCAATTCCGCATGGATGGAGAAGGTAGAGGAATGTGAGGGAGAGGTAGAAGAGAGGGAGGGAGGTAAAGAGAGGGATGAAAAGAGAAAGTGAGGGAGAGCAGGTGAGACCTGAAAGCTGCCTTTGTGTGGCGGCTGGCAGTAGGAACACTGGCCTGCTCTGTGAGGTTTTCCACACACACACACACACACACACACACTGGGGAGTTATGGGGGGTGCTTGGGCAAACATACAGTGTTGAAAACCGTTGCATGATGTTTTCAAATATAACAACAACAAAAAAACTCTCTCCACACCCCAAGATTAACGGACATTACAACGCCATAAAGCGGCTCTATTTTCCCTTATTTTACACATCTCCATTTCAGTGGCTAAATGGCTCCCCATTTCCCCCTCCACTGCATCTCAACTGTATCTGATGCTGTTCAACTGGAGCTTGAAGTGCATGATGATATCAGAGCCGGCTGCTTCATGTTCGGCATACGAAAACCACGACAACACGGTTCCAGGACTGGACGTCAATAGCGTAACCAGACCAAACATTAAAACTCTACTTTGACCATTTTCAAATATAGAGATAGTGGGGGTATATTTAAACTTTGAGATTCTCTTGTTATGTGTGCGTCATCAGAGCTGTCAGCTATGTGAACTGAACTGAACTGAGCGAGTTCGGTGTTTGAGGAGACTAGCTTTAATCTTCAAGAGAGTTCTACATAAAGATTTGATCAGTTCAGTTCAACTTAAGAGGGTTTTATAGCCTAAAGTAGTCCAACTGCACTGTCATGTGTATGAAATGACCCTTCGTTGGGCTAATTTATTGCTGAGTCTGTACACGCTTCATGCTGATAGTGTATGTTTTGGTTTATACAGTATATGTGTAGGTTGGTATAAGGGTGTGTTGTGTGCTTTACATAATGGTTTGCTGCTGAATGATTTGAGACAGTGTTCCTTGACTTGTTAATGTACCTAGTGCTGCATCTGTGCTGTAAAGTGCTCCTCCGGTTGTGTACTGAGCTGTGATCTCGTTTGTTTACGTCCCCAGGAGAGACCCGGGAGACAGCGGGCGCCATGAGGCGGCGAGGAGGGCTTGAGAGAGAGGAGACATCGCCCTTCATCATCCTCAGCATCAGGCAGTGCAGGAAATGCACACACGCGCAACAGAGACTGTCTAGCAAGAGACAGGCTAACAGCACCCAATTCTGAGAGAGAGAGAGAGAGAGAGAGACGAGAGAGCGAAACCGAAGAGAGTGGAGTCAACATCCATTTATTTATCCTCAATGGGCTTAAACTGGACTGGATCAGACTTGGAAGAAATGATGTCCAAGTTACCAAACTGTTCTATATTGGACCCTCCTTGTTAGACCTTCGAAACAACTCACCCACCTTTGTGAGGCTTGGAGCTGAGAGGCAGAGAGAGGGGGAAAAAAGAGAGCGACAGCGATAGAGGAAGAGAACGAGAGACATTGGGCTCCATGCAGGCGCGTAAGAAGTATGTCCTGCTGGGGCTGTGTGCTTGCTGCTGGCTGCTGCTCTTCTACTGGGGCGGTGGGGTCCAGGTCCGTCTCCTCAAGCTGCTGGGGCAGCAGAGGGGCGATGTGGTGCGCCCCTGGCCCGACTGGACCGACAGGGTACTCCTTCCGGGCTATGCCCACCTGGAGGAACTCCAGACGGGGCCTGGTTCTGCCGAGTCCCCCCGCCAGCGTCACCAAGCCTGGACGGGCATCTACAAAGACAGTCGCTGCCGAATGGAGACCTGCTTCGACTTTACGAGATGTCGACGTAGAGGGCGGGACGGGTTTCGAGTGTACGTTTACCCGTCGGAGAAGGGTGAGCGCGGGTCGGAGAGCTATCGTAAGATACTGACGTCTATAGGCGAGTCGCGGTACTACACCACGGACCCTCGCGAGGCATGTCTCTTCGTTTTGGGGATTGACACTCTGGACCGTGACCAGCTCTCGGGGCAGTTCGTGCCCAACTTGGACGATCGTATCAAGGGTTACCCGCTCTGGAACGAGGGACGGAACCACCTTATCTTTAATCTGTACTCGGGCACCTGGCCCAACTACACCGAGGACCTGGGCTTCAACATCGGTCAGGCCATCCTGGCTAAAGCCAGCCTCAATACGGAACACTTTCGGCCCGGGTTCGACGTCTCCATCCCCCTCTTCTCCAAGGACCACCCCCAGAAGGGGGGCGAGAGGGGCTGGTTGGTGCGAAACACGGTCCCACCGCGCAGGAAGTACCTGTTGATGTTCAAAGGGAAGCGGTATCTAACGGGCATCGGCTCGGACACCCGTAACGCCCTGCATCATATCCATAACGGGAAGGACATCGTGTCCCTCACCACATGCCGTCACGGGAAGGACTGGGAGAAACACAAAGACGCCCGCTGTGACCATGACAACCTAGAGTATGAGAGGTAAGTTAGGTTCCTAAGGGGCAGATCCAAATGTACAAAATAGTACAAAATCTTTACAAAATGTACAAAAACTTTACTTTCATTCAGGGGGAGGGTTTAGTATTTGTTTTATTTTAATCCAGCGGAGGGTGAGGTCATTCGTAATAAATGAAATGTTGCTCAGGGTTTGAGACTGCGTTGCTTATTATAGTATCTCATGTGTCCCCAATAATGACTCTCATCCCGGATTCTCTCTGCTGGGCGTGTAATATTCAGTGTGCCTATCCATCGCCTGTAGTATAGGCCATGGGTGTCAAACTCACTCCATGAAGGATCTAGTGTCTGCATGTTTTAGTTTTCTCCTTTCAAATAAGCCCTAGACAACCAGTGTGGGGAGTTCCTGCCTAATTAGTGACCTTAATTCATCAATCACGTAAAAGGGAGGAGCGAAAAATCGCAGACACCCAGGCCACCGTGGAATGAGTTTGACACGTGCTATAGGCCTAAGCCAGGGGTATTCAAATCTTACCATACGAGGTCCAGAATCTGCTGGCTTTCTGTTCTACCTGATAATGATTTGCACCCACCTGGAGTCGCAGGTCTAAATCAGTCCCCCGATTCTAGAGGGGAACAATGAAAACACTCAGTGGAACTGGCTTCAAGGTCCAGAGTTGAGTTTGCGGGGCCTAGGTTAAAGGAAGAACATGCTCGGAGAAGCACAGGGCAAAGTTCTATTTCGAAGAAGATGTACTTCCTTCCCGAGCGTTTGCGCTGCTGGGATGGTGTATATGCCTAGTTAAATAAAGGTGAAATATATTCAAAAGACATTCAAAATATGAATCTAGGCTACACTGCAGTGGATAGGCGTTCCTCAGGTCCTACTCTTCCTGTGGTCCAAAGCTTGCTACTGATATAATTGATTTTAATATCAATGAAATGGACCTGATTTATATTAAATAATCTCTAACGACGCTTTAGTCCTCAATGCTTTATGCTGGAAACATTCTGTAAAATGCAGTGACTCCGATGCACATGGGATATCTTTGGTTTGTCTCTGACATTGAGGCTGCGCGACAACCTATAGCCGACAGATTGAATATCATTGTAGAATATTTGCACAAAATGCATCCGCCAATTGCAGTCTTCCTATAAGGCCACACATCTTGCCTAAAGAACATGTTCTACTTTTAATACTCTCAAACAACGTTGAGTTACCCTCAGAGTTAGGCATACCTCGTTTCAAATGATCACAGTCAATCGTGAAAGATAATTCTTCACATTTTACCGTTGAAACTGCATGCCAATCATTAGATCTGCATTCAGATCTTATTGAATAACTGCTTTGCCAGCGAATTAAAGCAGATGGTTGTTAACAAATTATTATAATTTCCTGT